>NW_023658161.1:6281-20100 GCF_015228065.2 Penaeus monodon
AGCAAAGCAAGAGAGAGAGAGAGAGCAAGCAAGAGAGAGAGAGAGAGCAAGCAAGAGAGAGAGAGAGAGCAAGCAAGAGAGAGAGAGAGAGAGCAAGCAAGAGAGAGAGAGAGAGAAGAGAGAGAGAGAGAGAGAGAGAGAGAGAGAGAGAGAGAGAGAGAGAGAGAGAGAGAGAGAGAGAGAGAGAGAGAGAGAGAGAGAGAGAGAGAGAGAGAGAGAGAGAGAGAGACGCGACTCGAGGTAGAGTGTCCGCTTGGGTCAAGGCTGAGGCCAGAGGTCATGAGCGCTGTGGGCGTGGCTTAGGTCATATGCACGGGCAAGAAGCCCCATTGGTTACCTTTGTCGGCTAGGGGTTGTGTCATAGAATGCATTTGACTAATCTGAGATCGCTCGGCTCACGCACCCACCCGTCGTCCTCGACGGGAGCAGTAAGTGTCGTCGGCCGTGTTTGGTATGTGTCCTTGCGGCTGCGTCCCGGACATCTCGCGCAGCTGATCCGCCATTTTCTGAAACAAGTACACCAAGGGCAGAGACAGGCAGAGAAACAGCAGGGCAAAAATGGGAGTTGGGGGGGTTGTGTGACAAGGACCGTATATAAGATATAATCAGAATATTGCAAGAAATAGTATTTAATAATTTTATATTGAATTTTCAATTTTTATAATTACTTTTTTATATAATTTCACAGTCAAGAGATAGACAGAGACACATGCTTAGGGAGACAATTGCAATAGGCCGCAAGGACTTGCTTGAGTTGCAATTGTCTCAGGATAGATAGAGGTGTAAATCTACAAGAAATAAGCATTGTGCTTGGCTATAAGGAAGGAAAAGTTGTCGCGTCAGCAAGGACTATCTTGAACGACAGACTTCCTTAGAGAAAAGAAAAAATGCAACAATGCGAAGGTTAACAGTGTGCTGTGCAATAGTACATACAATATATATCTGACTTATAAGAAATTAGTATCGATTAGAATATGTCTATCACCGACACCTTCATCCTTTCGAAGCAAGGCGATAATGAAAATAGGTAAATGTAGTCCTCATGTTCGCTTGGGAGTGACTCATTACATCATATACCTTAATAACAACATATGGAACGATAAAACGTAATGCAAGGCAAGAATACAAGATTGGCGCAAGACTATATGCATGTAATTCTTGTGCAATTAACGTGATTTATGCAGATACGATGTATGAAGTTGCATAACTGAAGTGATGGGGGAATAGACGAGATAAGTGTGTAAATAAGTTAGAGTTATAAAGTGAATAAGTCAGAGTATAGCACACGAGTAGAAAATATAATACTGGTAGAGTAAGTATAGAATCATAGCAGCTAGATAAGTTGAGTGAGAGTAATAAGAAATAGAATGGCGTGCGAGGTGGAATTAATAATAAAGGGCGAGGCGAGGATGGGGACAGGGTATGTAACCGAAGTGGAAAAAATTTAGAGGTCAAGGAAAATGAATACCGATCTAACTGCACAAAAAAACATTCATAAATATGGTAATATAAGTATTACTCAGCGGCAATTGCAACGTTATATCAACTACTGTTTGAAATCACAGAAATGACACTGCAACAGTATGTGAAATGTATGAAATGGTGACAAGTCTGTCACGGAACAGACAAAGCTTGCAGTGTAACGCATGGTGCAAGCAGGCCGCTGATCGGCCGATAGGGGCAACCCTCGTGGTTATATCAAACTTAAGCCTAAAGATTCCCGGAGGAAAAGCGGCCAGTACCCCACCATATTTTCAGGTTGAAGAGGGTACTGCCGGGACGAGCTCATACGTAGCAAAAATAATACGCAAATTGGGCATTTCATCCCGTTGGAAAATGCCAGCGCTATGCCCACGTAGAGTCGTAAAAACATTGGGCGCGCACGGGCGCCGGATCGCAGCTGGGCGATAAGAGTGCGTCTGGGCACGTATAAAGGACGACATTCGACTTAATACTAATTACATGTCCAGAAACCCGTCGTTGGGGTCGTCACCAAGGACCACGTGATAAAGATGAAATGACATTCGCGATACAGAGCAATTAATGAAAGAAATGCTGTGAAAATCTGTCAGCATCTTAACGACTGTCATAAGAGGAAAGATGGAAAATCGTTAGGATGACCGAGGGAATTTGACATTTGTAGATGAATTATTAAAATCACGAACAATATGAAATCGTAGTAACTGATATAATAGAAATAATCTCTAACACTGAGAGATAATTGAAATAAAAATTAGAAATAATAATAAATTGAATATATTTCAGGTCATAGGCGCAGTTAGATGGTAATCATAGTTGACAATTTTACCTGAATGAGATCGAAGTCAGGTTCATATCCGATAATTCTACAGAAAATAGCAGAGCGCTAGTAATAAAAAAATGTGTGAAAACGAAACACATTGTAATCGAAAAATAAAATAATCGAAACATTAATGAATAACATTTATCCTAAATATCACATTCATAATCTAAGAAAGAATAACTAAATGTGTATATATAGAAATGTAAATCTGTATAAATAAATTGTACAATATGAAAAAAAATATATGTTGATAACGAAAAGGAAATTGATAATTCGAACTCCTGGAGATGAGGCCGCGTCCCCTCTATGCGGACAACTATGCTGAGTATTAGCTTAGGCCGAGTAGTAGTATGAGCATGAGTTTTCTTAAATACCAAGGAAGCGACCCTGATTGTTTTTGCACGAGCTATCTTATGCTGGTACTCAATTATTCTGTCACGAGACCTGGTCAGGAACGGCCTTGCTTGCTGAAACGCTCGCTGCTGCCGAGAAGCTAAATACTCAGCATAGTTGTCCGCATACAGGGGACGCGGCCTCATCTCCAGGAGTTTGTATGGCAGCCGCTTGTCCTGTCCTGTGAGAAGAAAGTGCGGACCATCGCCCAGGGAGGAGTGAAAGGTAGAATTCATGGCCGACTGGACGGTGGGAAGAAGAGCGTCCCAATCGTCCTTGCTGTCGTCCACCAGCTGACGCAAAATGGTAAGAATGGATCTATTTAAACGTGCACACCAGCCTTTGGCGGAACCGCCACCAACTCGCAGTAGCGAGAAAGATTGTCCACGAACACTAGAATGTGTTTGTTGCCAGACCGTGATGTGGTGAAACCAGACAAAGTGTCACATGACACCCTCTGCCAGGGGAAATCCAGGATGTCGAACTTTAGTGCAGGCGCGGGATCGCTTGTGTGACCCTTGTACATGGGGCACGCCTTGCAAGACCTGACGTGATTACCTACCCTCGTTACTAACCACGGAAAATAAAATAGATTACGGGTCAACTGCACTGCCTTATGAATACCAGAATGTGCATTCATGAGCATACTTCAACACACGCGGCACTAAACTTTCAGGCACCACCAGGACCTGTCGGACGATCCGTCTGCGACCTATAATTCACTTCGGCTGGGATCTCCGAAATAAGTCCCGTGTCGTCAAAAAAAAATTAATTAACCAGCAACCCTCTAAACTTGGGAACTGCCGTGCCATTGGATAAGGCTTGAATGATCTGGCTGTAAATTTTGTTGACAAGCTGAGCAGTATATCATCATCAATAACGGTATGCTCATGTTTGAGCAGCCGTGGACCTCTCCACCATCCTCTGCCACTCAACTCGATCTTGCACTTTTCTTTCCACTTGTGTCATCGTCAGCCCGCAAATATCTTTGATGTTGTCGCTCAGTCTTGTCTTCGGTTTGCCTTTTCCTCTGTTTCCTATCACCATCCCTGTCAGCAAGTTTTTCTTAATACTTTCACTTCTCATCACATGACCAATAAACTTTAGTTTCCTCTTGTTCAAGATGTCCAACAGCCGGTCTTTACAGTTTATTTTTCTCAGCACTTTATCTTTCGTTTTCATTTCTGTCCAGTTAATATGCAGTACTCGTCTGTAACACCACATTTCAAAACTATTGACCTTTTTCTTGTCAATCTTCTTCAGCACCTAACACTCAGAACCATATGACGCAATTGGGAAAACTAATGAGTTCAATAACCTCAGCTTTGTCCGTAAGGTAATGCTTCGGTCTTTCCAGAAGTTATTGAGAACAACTGTGGCATTTTTGGCAATAGCAATTCTTCTTTTTATTTCCGGTGAATCAACAGCTCCAAGATAAGTGAACTCTTTCACATTTTCCACAACCACTCAGTTGATTGTAAGATGTTCATCATCGTTCATTGCCGGTTATCTTTGAATCTTCATGGTCTTAGTTTTCTTGGCATTAAGAAATAAACCAGCTTTTTCGCTTGCTTCTCTAACTTTATCTAGTAGTTGTTGTAGTTCAATGATACTGTTGGCAATTAAAACTATATCATCGGCGTATCTTGGATTTGATATTTTGTATCCTCCAACATCTACAGTTCCTTCAAAATTCTCTAGAGCACCTCTCATAATTGCTTCAGAAAATATATTAAAAAGGTGCGGAGACTGAATACAACCTTGTCGTACTCCTTGGTTGACTTCGAACCATTCTGTTAGCTGCTTGTTGTTGGTCATACATGGCTTTTATTAGCTGGATGATGTGTTTTGGAAATTTCATATCGTTCATGTTATTCCAGAGGATATCGTGATCAACAGTATCAAAAGCTTTCTAGTAATCGATGAAACACAGGTATAGGTCTTTCTGATGTTCTCTGTTTTTCTCTATGATCAATTTCAGATTTAGGATCTGGTTTCTGGTACCTTTTCCAGGGCGAAAACCGAGCAGCATATACCTCGTCTTTATTCAGCGGTTCCAAGGGAGGAACCTGTGAAGCACTATTCACAACAGCTGACGAAGGCAAGCTAAATGAAGGGGGGAAATCAGCAGCGTCGTCCCGCCTCAAGAATTGCGAGTTTTCGATTGGCGCGCGTGACAATGTCAGCGGTGACATTTGAGCGGCCCTGAATATACACGAAAGTCACATGGAAATCGCCCAGGATATCCTGGTAACGTGCCCTACGACCATACGGATCAGTACTATTAAGCGACATGAGCGGCATGTGGTCGGTGTGAACCATGACCTTGTGCCCCAGTATAATATCTCTGAAATGCTTAAGAACCCATACAATCGCCAACATTTCCTTATCGGTGGCCGAGTAATTCTTCTCTGCACTAGTGAGAACCCTACTAGCAAGTCCGATAGGACGCAGATTCCCTTCATGCTCCTGCATTAAAACGGCTCCTAGCCCAACATTCGACGCGTCTGTGTGGAGAATGAAGGGGAGATCAAACCTCGGAAATGCAAGAACGAACGTGCGATAGACAATACTGTAACTTTGAAAATGCGTTGACCTGCTCCTCGCCCCAGCACCAAGGGACATCTTTCTTGAGGAGGTGTGTCAATGGTGCAGTGATCCTCCCAAAATCCTTAATGAACGGTCTATAAAAACCTGCTAACCCCAGGAACGACTTTACCTGTGTTGCATCAGAGGGAATGGGGAGCATACTGACCGCTTTTACCTTGGCCTCGTTAAGGGCAATACCTGCAGCACTAACAGAATGACCTAAGAAATCTAAACGCGACTGGAAGAATTTACACTTGGCCGGATTAATTGTTAAACCCGCTTCAGAAAGTCGCTGAAAAAAACTGCGCAACCGCGCTTCATGGTCCTTGATCGAAGGCGAACAAACCAAAATGTCGTCTAAATAGACTAGCACCTGATCATTAATTAAACCCTGCAGGACGACTAAACGTCAGAGGAGGTGACACCAGGAACTCAAAGTGACCCACATGCGTCGAGAATGCAGTGCATAGTCGGCTGTCCTCTGCCAGGGGAACCTGAAGGAAACCTTTCGCCAGGTCAGTGGAGAAGATTTACTCTTCCCACCAATGTCTTGCAAGAGCTGACGAAGGTTAGGAATGGGAAAAGGTGACGGAACGGTCATCTTGTTCAGGCGGTCAACAGCTGCCCGGCCGGTCTCTTGATTAATGAATGTCACACCGGCTCAGGCAGATTCCATTATTAATGGATGTCACACTCTCTCTTGCTATCTCTCTCTCTCTCTCTCTCTCTCTCTCTCTCTCTCTCTCTCTCTCTCTCTCTCTCTCTCTCTCTCTCTCTCTTGCTTGCTCTCCTTATTATCATTATTTTTTTTTTATTATAATTATTACTATTATCATAATTTTATATAATTACATGTTTGATATATAATTTATATAATAATTAATATCATAATTACTTTTATCATTATTATAATAATATATAATGATAGTAATAATAATAATAATAATAATAATAATAATAATAATAATAATAATAACAATTGTTATTATTATTATTATTATCATTATTATTATCATTATTATTATCATTATTATCATTATCATTATCATTATTATTATCATTATCATTAATATTATTATTATTATCACAATATATAATAATAATCATTATGATAATTATTATAATAATTATTATAATGATATCATATCAGGGAAAATCCGGAATGTCGAACTTTAGTGCAGGCGCGGGGTCGCTTGTGTGACCCTTGTACAAGGGTCGTTACTACTATCGTTATCATTATTATTATAAATATTATAAATACTTATAATAATAATAATAATAATAATAATAATAATAAGTATAATAATAATAATAATGATAATAATAATAATAATAATAATAATAATAATGATAATGATAATGATAATGATAATGATAATGATAATGATGATAATGATAATAAGTATAATGATAATAAGTATAATGATAATAAGAATAATGATAATTATTATTATTATAATTATTATTATTATCATTATCATCATTATCATCATTATCATCATTATCATTATTATCAGTATTATCATTATCATTATTATCATTATTATCATTATCGTTATTTTCGTTATTATCGTTATCGTTATTATCGTTATTATCATTAATATCGTTACTATCGTTATTATCGTTATTATCATTATTATCATTATTATTATTATTATTATCATCATCATTATTATTTGTAGCGGGGCGTAGACCCAGTAGACTTCAATATGTCTGGTTGAGTTCGGGCTCAACCGAGAATATAGATTTTATTTGGGAAAAGATTCGTCTGCAGTGAACAGGTGTAAGATTCCAGGCCTACGGCACGCTGCCACCACCCGATTAGTAGGTTCGGGAACCGTGTGTGTTGTGTATGGGGGTGTGAATGTTGTATGAAAGAAGGGTGGAAGGAAAGTACAGGATGTATGTGCTGAATACATCCTTCTCACTCTCTCTCTTGCTTGCTCTCTCTCTCTCTCTCTCTCTCTTCCTGACTCTCTCTCTCTCTCTCTCTCTCTCTCTCTCTTGCTTTCTCTCTCTTTCTCTTGGTTGCTTTTAATTTAATTCAACGTGGGATTCCAATAAATGATTGTGTCCTTCATACAAACAAGAACAAAAGTGATAATGATAATAATTTATTTCTTAACATTGGATTCAAATAAAGGAAAGAACAACAATAATGATAATGGAAATAAGATAATGATAATGATAACTTTAATAATAATAATAATAATAATAATAATAATAAAAAATAAGAAGAAAAAGAAAAAGAAGAAGAAGAAGAAGAAAAGAACAAAACAACAACAACAACAACAACAACAAACAAAAAAAACAACAACAACAACTTTTTAAAACCCAGCACAAAGAGGAGGGGATAAAAACAAAAAACGCTCATCAAACCACCGAGGATGACCCGGGGAAGAAAAGGGGTTTCTAGGGATTAACAATATAATAATAATAAAGACAAAACAATGAAAACAACAATAAAATTAAAAACAACCCAATTAAAAAATAACAACCAGAAAGTCCCCAAAAGAGAGTCCAAACGTAATCAAACAAAAAAACCGAAACAGCGCATATAAAAACAAACAGAGAAGAAACTACCCCTGAAAAAGGGGACCTATCGAAAAAATTAGAGAGATCTACAAGAAACCCTAAAATCAAGAGCCCCAGAAGTGCTACCCCCCTGGAAAGAAGAAAAAAATAAAAAATTTGCTACAGTAACAAAAAAGAATAAATACAAAATTCTTTCCCAACGAATAACTACAGAAACAATAAACTAATTTACACGCACAAAAAAAATAAAAAAAACAATTAGACTTAAAAACTAAAAAAGAAAAAAAAAAGGAAAAAAAAGGACCCCCCTTTGGGAAAAACCCCGAATAGAAAAGAAGATACCCCCCCCATGGGGAAAAAACCTAAGTGGATCAAAGAAATAAAGAAGGAGATTAAGAGACGAAAAAAGATATGAAATAAAAAGGGAAAACACCAATATACAGAATGGAACACAGCAACGGGGAGAAAATTAAACAAAAAAAAACAAGCAAAAAACTGCAAAAAATAGAAAATAGAAAATTTTAAGGGGTACCCCCAAAAACCAAACAATTTAATAAAAACCAAAGAAGGCTATATTCCTCGCTGCGAGAAGGAAAACCCAAAAAGAAAAACAAAGAATACCACCTCCCAAACCCCCCCGAAAACGAAAGAAATTTGGGGAAAGGGAATATGGAAACAAGTAAAGATCAAACAAAGAAACGAATGGTTAAAGAAATAAAAAAAAAAAAAGTAACACAACAATAAAAAACTTTTCAAAACCTTAAAGCAAATTTGGAAAAAATAGCAAAAACGCAAACTGGAAAACACCGGGCTGACCAAGACAAGGTTTTTGGTTAAAATTTTGGTCATTTAAATTTAAAATAACAAAAATTTTCAAAGATAAAAAACAGAAAATCAAAAAACCCCGAATGGCAACAACAGGCAGGACCCTTTTAATAATAAAAGATACACGCAGGAAATAGAGTAAAAAATTCAGACCAATACTTGCCTACCCTTTGGTGGAAAATTGGGGACCGGGGAAATTTTTCGAACATTTACCCAAAATCTTTAGGAAAACATCATCCCTCAAGAAAAAAAAAAGGATGTAGAAAAAGGGCCAGAGGAACAAAAGACCACCTCCTAATGACAACTCATACTAAAACAAGCCAAACAAAAAAAAAAAGACCATCAAGGTTCATTTATTATAAAAAAAAATTTTATATGGTCCCCACTCCGGAATTTTGAATGCTTAGAATTTTTGGGAACACCTAAAAATCGTGAAAATAATAAAAAAAAAAGCTGGAAAAATGGAGGACAAAATTAACAGGGGGATAAAAAAATATGCGAGTAAAGATCAGAAAATTTTTTTAAAAGGGGACTCATGTCTCCTCTATACATAAAGACATTTAAAACCCCTTAACAACAAGCTGAAAAGAAAAAGAAGGGTATAAAATCAATAAAAATTTAAAAAAACCCTCTAATACATGGAGATTTAAAAATTGCACACAATCAAAAAAGATAACCACTTTTAAAAGAAGCAGCAATTTGCCAGGACATCGATGGAATTCGGAATTAATAAAAAGTGGAGTGCTAAAAATCAAAAATGGAAGATAACACATCGCGGAATCGAAGTCGGGGAAAACACACAAAAAATCGAAACAGACGGGGAAAAAAATTTGGGATTTGAATATATAACAAAAAACATGAAGATATGAAAGCAAAAATTAAAAAGAATCCTAAAAGAAAAGAGCTTTCTAAAACGGAGCTAAAAGGAGGGAACACGATAAAAGCCATCAAAAACCCGGGCTATACCGTGCTACGATATTCGGCAGGTATAATAGCTGGACAAAGCTAGAAAAAAACAGAAAATAAAAGAAAAACCAAAAAAACTGATGACTACTCCCTTCTTTGCACCCAAAAGCGTGCACGGCAAGATTATACCAAAAGAAAAGGGAAAGGAGGGGAGGTTTAAATAAGCGAGAAGAAGCCTCAGAACCGGGCCGGTTTGATGGCTTCTTCTGCGCTTATTAATCCTCTCCCTCCTTCATTTCTTTTTTAGGTATAATCTTGCCGTGCACGTTTTTGGGTGAAAGAAGGTAGTAGTCATCATTTTTCGGGTTTTTTTGTCTTTTTTCTGTTGTTCTAGTTTTGTCCAGTTTTTATACCTGCCGAAATCGTAGCACGGGATCCCGTGTTTGAGGTTTTATCGTGTTCCCCCTTTTAGCTCCGATTTTAGAATAGCTTTTTATTCTTTTGAGGTATTCTTTTTAAATTTTTTGCTTTCATTTTCATGTTTTATGTTTCATATTCAAAAACCCTAGATTTTGTAACGTCTTTTTCGAATTTTTATGATTTTTTTCCCCGACTTCGTTCCGCGTATTTTTACTCTTCCATTTTTGATTTTTAGCACTCCAATTTTTTAAATTTCCGAATTCCGCCGATGTCCGGGCTGAATTGTGTACTTTTTTTACTAATGTTTTTTATCCATTTTGATTTTGTGAAAATTTTAAGATCATCCATGTATAGAAAGAGGGTTTATTTTATAATTTTTATGATCTTATACCCTTTCTTTTTTCTTATTCAGCATTGGTTAAGGGTATTAATGTCTTTATGAATAGAAAGGGAGACAGGGAGTCCCCTTTGAAAAATCCTTTTCCTGTCTTTATCTCCATAGTTCTTATTTTCCACTTTTTTAAATTGTCCTCCTTTTCCATCTGTTTTTTTTTATTTTCCGATTTTATTAGGTGTTCCCCATTAATTCTAGCACAAAATTCCGGGGGTGGGACCTATCAAATGTTTTTTTTATAATCAATGCAAACCCTTTGGGGTCTTTTTTCTTTTTTTGGCTTTTTTAGATGAGCTTGTCTATAGGAGGGGGTTTTTTGTTCCTCTGGCCCTTTTTAACCCTTTTTTGTTTTTTGGGGATGATTTTTTCCTCAAGATTTTGTACAGGGTGTTCGTAAATTGTCCGGTAAGAAATTCCACACAAATGGTGGCAAGTAATGGTCTGTAATGTTACTCTATTTCCTACGCTGTACTTTTATTTTTAAAAAAACGGTTGCCTTTTGTTAGCCATTCTGGGTTTGATTTCTTTTATTATCTGTTGAAATTTTTTTGTTTTTTCTTAAATGAAGGACCTAAATTTTTTAATCCAAAACCTTGACTTGGTCAGCTCCGGGGGCTTTCAGTTTGCTTTTTTTTGTATTGTTTCCAAATTTGTGTTAAAGGGTTTATTGAAAATTTATTAGTTAGGTTACTTTTTCTTTTTTTTATTTTTTTTTAACCTTTCAGTTCTTGTTGGATCTTTATTTGTTTCCAATTCCCTTCCCAAATTCTTTCTTTCCCCCGGGGTTTGGGAGGTGGTATTCTTTTTTGTTCTTTTTGGGTTTTTCCTTCTCGCAGCGGGAATATAGCCTTTTGGTTTTTATTAAATTTTGGTTTTTTGGGGTAACCCTTTAAAACTTTTTAATTTCTATTTTTTGCAGTTTTTTCTTGTTTTTTTGTTTTAAATTTTTCCTCTTTCTGCGTTCCCTTCGTAATAGTTGGGTTTCCTTTTATTTCATATCTTTTTCCCTTTTCTTTAATTCCTTCTCTTATTTTTTTGATCCCCTTAGGTGTTTCCGCAATAGTTGTATCTTCTTTTCATTCGGTGTTTCCAAGGAGGGTCCTTTTTTTCCTTTTTTTTTCTTTATTAGTTTAACGTTAAAGTTTAATATTAATTTTTCTGCGCTGTAAATTAGTTTATTGGTTTCTTTTTTTTCGTTGGGAAGAATTTTTATAGTATCTACTTTATTTGTTCATGTAGAAATTTTTATTTTCAGTCTTTTTCCAGGGGTAGCATTCGTGGTCCCTTGTTTTAGGGGTTCTTGTAGACTCCAAGTTTTTCGAGTAGGTCCCCATCTTTAGGAGGTAATTTTTTTTCTTTTGTTCGTTTTCTTATGCGGTTTCTGGTTTTTGTGGATTACGTTTGGGCCTCGGGGCACTGTTCTGGGTTTTTATTTTAAGGGGGTTTTATTTTTGTTTTATATTTGTTGTGTCTTATTATTATATAGTTGTTAAAATCCCTAGCACCCCCTATCTTTACTCGGGTCATCCCCCGGGGGTTTTATAGCTTTTCGTTTTCATCCTCTCCTCTTTGGCTGGGGGAATAAGGGGGTTGGTTGTTTTTGTTGTTGTTGTGTTGTTGTTGTTGTTGGTTTTTCTTTTTCTTTTCTTTTTCTCTTTTTTCTTCTTTTTATTATTTTTATTATTTTTTATTTATTTTTATTTTATTATTAAAGTTTCATTTTCATTATCTTTTTTCCATTTTATTTTGTTGGTCTTTCCTTTATTTGAATCCAATGGGAAAAATAAAATATAAATTATCACTTTTTTTTCTTGTTTGTATGAAGGACACAATCATTTTTGGAATCCCAGTTGAATTTAAATTTAAAAACAACCAAAAGAAAGAAAAAGAGGGGAAAGCGAGAGAGAGAGAGAGAGAGAGAGAGAGAGAGAGTCAGGAAGAGAGAGAGAGAGAGAGAGAGCAAGCAAGAGAGAGAGTGAGAAGGATGTATTCAGCACATACATCCTGTACTTTCCTTCCACCCTTCTTTCATAAAAACATTCACACCCCCATACACAACACACACGGTTCCCGAACCTACTAATCGGGTGGTGGCAGCGGGGCCGTAGGCCTGGAATCTTACACCTGTTCACGCAGACGAATCTTTTCCCAAATAAAATCTATATTCTCGGTTGAGCCCGAACTCACCAGACATATTGAAGTCTACTGGGTCTACGCCCCGCTACAAATAATAATGATGATGATAATATAATAATAATAATGATAATATAGTAATAATAAAAAAATAGTAATAATAATAATAATGATAATAATGATAATAATGATAATGATAATACTGATGGAAATGATAATAATAATAATAATAATAATAATAATAATAATAATAATAATGATAATAATAATAATAATAATAATAATAATATAATAATAATCATTATCATTATCTTATTATCATTATATTATTATCATTATACTTATTATCATTATACTTATTAGCATTATACTTATTATTATTATCATTATTATCATTATCATTATCATTATTACTATTATTACTATTATTACTATTATTACTATTTATTATTATTATTATTATACTTATTATTATTATTATTATTATTATTATTATTATAAGTATTTATAATATTTATAATAATAATGATAACGATAGTAGTAACGACCCTTGTACAAGGGTCACACAAGCGACCCCGCGCCTGCACTAAAGTTCGACATTCCGGATTTTCCCTGATATGATATCATTATAATAATTATTATAATAATTATCATAATGATTATTATTATATATTGTGATAATAATAATAATATAAGATAATGATAATAATAATTATGATAATGATATAATAATAATGATAATAATAATGATAATAATAATGATAATAATAACAACAATAACAATTGTATTATTATTATTATTATTATTATTATTATTATTATTATTATTATTACTATCATTATATATTATTATAATAATGATAAAAGTAATTATGATATTAATTATTATATAAATTATATATCAAACATGTAATTATATAAAATTATGATAATAGTAATAATTATAATAAAAAAAAAAATAATGATAATAAGGAGAGCAAGCAAGAGAGAGAGAGAGAGAGAGAGAGAGAGAGAGAGAGAGAGAGAGAGAGAGAGAGAGAGAGAGAGAGAGAGAGAGAGAGAGATAGCAAGAGAGAGTGTGACATCCTTTAATAATGGAATCTTGCCTGAGCCGGTGTGACATTCATTAATCAAGAGACCGGCGGCAGCTGTTGACCGCCTGAACAAGATGACCGTTCCGTCACCTTTTCCCATTCCTAACCTTCGTCAGCTCTTGCAAGACATTGGTGGGAAGAGTAAATCTTCTCCACTGACCTGGCGAAAGGTTTCCTTCAGGTTCCCCTGGCAGAGGACAGCCGACTATGACTGATTCTCGACGCATG
>NW_023658161.1:20200-25043 GCF_015228065.2 Penaeus monodon
CTATATGCGCTGTTCTGTTCTTTTTGATTACGTTTGGACCCGTGGCATTTCGTTGTATTTCAATTGGGTTGTTATTAATTTCATTGTTGTTATCATTAGTTGTGTCTTCATTATTATTATAGTTGTTAACTCCACTAGCACCTCTATCTTCACTTCTGGGTCATCCTCGGTGGTTTTGATGAGCGTTTTCGTTTTCATCCTCTCCTCTTTGTGCTGGTGTTAATAAGTTGTTGTTGTTGTTGTTGTTGTTGTTGTTGTTGTTGTTGTTTTTGTTGTTGTTCTTCTTCTTCTTCTTCTTCTTCTTCTTCTTCTTCTTCTTATTATTATTATTATTATTATTATTATTATTATTATTATTATTAAAGTTATCATTATCATTATCTTATTTCCATTATCATTATTGTTGTTCTTTCCTTTATTTGAATCCAATGTTAAGAAATAAATTATTATCATTATCACTTTTGTTCTTGTTTGTATGAAGGACCCCAATATTTATTGGAATCCCCGTTGAATTAAATTAAAGCAACCAAGAGAAAGCAGAGAGAAAGCAGAGAGAGAGAGAGAGAGAGAGAGAGAGAGAGTCGGGAAAGAGAGAGAAGAGAGGAGAGAGCAAGCAAGAGAAGAGTGAAAGGATGTATTCAGCACATACATCCTGTACTTCCTTCCCCCTTCTTTCATACAACATTCACACCCCCATACACAACACACGGTTCCCGAAACTACTCATCGGTGGTGGCAGCGTCCCGTAGGCCGGGAAATCTTCACCTGTTCCTGCAGACGAATCTTTCCCAAATAAAATCTATATTCTCGGTTGAGCCCGAACTCAACCAGACATATTGAAGTCTTTCTGGTCTACGCCCCGCTACAAATAATAAAGATGATGATAAAAATAATAATAATAATGATAATAATGTAATAAAAATAAAATAGTTATAATAATAATAATAATAATAATAATAATCATAATCATAATGAGATAATGATAATAACGATAATAACGATAGTAACGTATTAATGTAATAACGATAATAACGATAACGATAATAACGAAAATAAAGATAATGATAATAAAAAAAATATCAACGATAAGTAAAATAATAATAATGATAAAAATAATAAAATAATAATAATATTATAATAATAATAATTATCATTATTCTTATTATCATTATACTTATTATCATTATACTTATTATCATTATACTTATTATCATTATACTTATTATTATTATCATCATTATCATTATCATTATCATTATTACTATTATTACTTTTTATTACATTTTACTATTTATTTATTATTATTATTATACTTATTATTATTATTATTATTATTATTTTTATTATAAGTATTTATAATATTTATAATAATAATGATAACGATAGTAGTAACCGACCCTTGTAAAAGGGTCACACAAGCGACCCGCGCCTGCACTAAAGTTCGACATTCCGGGTTTTTCCCCTGATATGTATCATTATAATAATTATTATAATAATTATCATCATGATTATTATTATATATTGTGATAATATAATAATATTAATGATAATATAAAATTAATTATGATAATGATAATAATAATAATAATAATAATAATGATAGTGATGATGAAAATGATAATGATAATGATAAAAACAATGATGCTAATAATTTTGATGATGATAATAATAATGATAATAATAGTAATAATAACAATTGTTATTATTATTATTATTATTATTATTAATATTATTATTATTATTATTATTATTACTATCATTAAATTTATTATAATAATGATAAAAGTAATTATGATATTAATTATTATATAATTATATATCAAACATGTAATTATATAAAAGATAATAGTAATAATTATAATAAAAAAAATAATGATAAAAAGGAGAGCAAGCAAGAGAGAGAGAGAGAGAGAGAGAGAGAGAGAGAGAAGGAGAGAGAGAGAGAGAGAGAGAGAGAGAGAGAAGAGAGATAGCAAGAGAGAGTGTGACATCCTTTAAATAATGGAATCTGCCTGAGCCGGTGTGACATTCATTAATCAGAGACCGGCCGGGCAGCTGTTGACCGCCTAACAAGATGACCGTTCCGTCCCCTTTTTCCCATTCCTAACCTTCGTCAGCTCTTGCAAGACTTTGGTGGGAAGAGAAAATCTTCTCCACGGACCTGGCGAAAGGTTTCCTTCAGGTTCCCCCTGGCAGAGGACAGCCGACTATGCACTGCATTCTCGACGCATGTGGGTCACTTTGAGTTCCGGGTGTCACCTCCTCTGACGTTTAGTCGTCCTGCAGGGTTTTATAAATTTAAAGATCAGGTGCTAGTCTATTTAGACGACCCTTTTTTGGGTTTTTTCGCCTTCGATCAAGGCCATGAAGCGCGGTTGCGCATTTTTTTCAGCGAAATTTCTGAAGCGGGTTTTTAAAAATTAATCCGGCCAAGTGTAAATTCTTCCAGTCGCGTTTTGATTTCTTAGGTCATTCTGTTAGTGCTGCAGGTATTGCCCTTAACGAGGCCAAGGTAAAAGCGGTCAGTATGCTCCCCATTCCCTCTGATGCAACACAGGTAAAGCGTTCCTGGGGTTAGCAGGTTTTTATAGACCGTTCATTAAGGATTTTGGGAGGAAACACTGCACCATTGACACACCTCCTCAAGAAAGATGTCCCTTGGTGCTGGGGCGAGGAGCAGGTCAACGCATTTTCAAAGTTACAGTATTGTCTATCGCACGCTCTCGTTCTTTCATTTCCCAGGTTTGATCTCCCCTTCATTCTCCACACAGACGCGTCGAATGTTGGGCTGGGGCCGTTTTAATGCAGGAGCATGAAGGGAATCTGCGTCCTATCGGGCTTGCTAGTAGGGTTCTCACTAGTGCAGAGAAGAATTACTCGGCCACCGATAAGGAAATGTTGGCGATTGTATGGGTTTCTTAAGCATTTCAGAGATATTATACTGGGGCACAAGGTCATGGTTTTCCACCGACCCCATGCCGCTCATGTCGCTTAATAGTACTGATCCGTATGGTCGTAGGCACGTTACCAGGGTATCCTGGGCGATTTCCATGTGACTTTCGTGTATATTCAGGGCCGCTCAAAAGTCACCGCTGACATTTCACGCGCGCCAATCGAAAACTCGCAATTCTTGAGGCGGGACGACGCTGCTGATTTCCCCCCTTAATTTACCTTACCTTCGTCAGCTGTTGTGAATAGTGCTTCACAGGTTCCTCCCTTGGAACCGCTGAATAAAGACGAGGATATGCTGCTCGGTTTTTCCCCCCTGGAAAAGGGACCAGAAACCAGATCCTAAATCTGAAATTGATCATAGAGAAAAACAAGAACATCAGAAAGACCTATACCTGTGTTTCATCGATTACTAGAAAGCTTTTTTACTGTTGATCACGATATCCTCTGGAATAACATGACATATGAAATTTCCAAAACACATCATCCAGCTAATAAAAACCATGTATGACCAAAAACAAGCAGCTAACAGAATGGTTCGAAGTCAACCAAGGAGTACACAAGGTTGTATTCAGTCTCCGCACCTTTTTAATATATTTCTGAAGCAATTATGAGAGTGCCTAGAGAATTTTGAAGGAACTGTAGATGTTGGAGGATACAAAATATCAATCCAAGATACCCGATGATATAGTTTTAATTGCCAACAGTATCATTGAACTACAACAACTACTAGATAAAGTTAGAGAAGCAGCGAAAAAGCTGGTTTATTTCTTAAATGCCAAGAAAACTAGACCATGAAGATTCAAAGATAACCGGCAATGAACGATGATGAACATCTTACAATCAACTGAGTGTTGGGGAAAATGTGAAAGGGGTCACTTATCTTGGAGCTGTTGATTCACCGGAATAAAAAGAAGAATTGCTATTGCCAAAAATGCCACAGTTGTTCTCAATAACTTCTGGAAAGACCGAAGCATTACCTTTACGGACAAAGCTGAGGTTATTGAACTCATTAGTTTTTCCCAATTGCGTCATATGGTTCTGAGTGTTAGGTGCTGAAAAAGATTGACAAGAAAAGTCAATAGTTTTGAAATGTGGTGTTACAGACGAGTACTGCATATTAACTGGACAGAAATGAAAACGAAAGAAAAAAGTGCTGAGAAAAATAAACTGTAAAGACCGGCTGTTGGACATCTTGAACAAGAGGAAACTAAAGTTTATTGGTCATGTGATGAGAAGTGAAAGTATTAAGAAAACTTGCTGACAGGGATGGTGATTTGGAAACAGAGGAAAAGGCAAACCGAAGACAAGACTGAGCGACAACATCAAAGATATTTTCGGCTGACGATGACACAAGTGGGGAAAGAAAAAGTGCAAGATCGAGTTGAGTGGCAGAGGGTGGTGGAGAGGTCCACGGCTGCTCAAACATGAGCATACCGTTATTTATGATGATATACTGCTCAGCTTGTTTAAAAAATTTACAGCCAGATCATTCAAGCCTTATCCAATGGCACGGCAGTTCCCAAGTTTAGAGGGTTGCTGGATAATGAATTTTTTTTTGACGACACGGGACTTATTTCGGAGATCCAGCCGAATGAATTATAGGTCGCAGACGGGTCGTCCGACAGGTCCTGGTGGTGCCTGAAAGTTAGTGCCGCGTGTGTTGAAGTATGCTCATGAATGCACATTCTGGTATTCATAAGGCAGTGCAGTTGACCCGTAATCTATTTTATTTTCCGTGGTTAGTAACGAGGGTAGGTAATCACGTCAGGTCTTGCAAGGCGTGCCCCATGTACAAGGGTCACACAAGCGATCCCCCGCCTGCACTAAGTTGACATCTGGATTTCCCGCAGGTGTCATGTGACACTTTGTCTGGTTTCCCACTCCGGTCTGG
>NW_023658162.1:0-16370 GCF_015228065.2 Penaeus monodon
TTTTTTAAAAATTTAGTAAATTTTTGCCAAAATCTATTATAACTGTAATAATAACATAATAATCTAAGTATAAGTATAATAATAATAATGCTAGTGGTTATAATATGTTATTAGTAGTATTATTTATTATTATCATTTTTATTATTTTACTGGTAGTATAATTGCAAAAATAATTATCATAACAGTAATAATTCAGTAATAACGATACTAATTAAGATAATTATATAAATAATTATTTAAAAGCGTTATTATTGTTATTATTATTTTTATTACTATCATCATTGTTTGGTATTAGTATTATTGCAGAAAAATATACTTTAATCCAATAATTACAATAATAATGATAACAATTGCAATAATGATGATAATAATTGCAATAATGATGATAATGATGATGATAATGATGATAATGATGATAATGATGATGATAACGATAATAATGATGATAATGATGATGATAAGAACAGGAATTGTCTCCATATATAATATAAAAAAGGTATAAGAAAAACATTCCCAAAAGTCGAAAAAGCTGCAAAATCAAGCGAAATAAAGCCTTTTGAGAGTATACTCCAAAAAAACGTTTTTTCGATTTCTTTGCTGATATCGGCAATTATAAGGGTAATAATGATAATAATTACCAGAATTGTATTAATCATAACAATAATGATGATAAAGTGAGAATAAAGAGAATTTTGATAACATTGATTATTATTATTATTATTATTATTAAATTATTATTATTATTATTATTATTATTATTAATTTTTATCATTATTATTACTATTATCTTAATTATTAGTTTATTGCCAAAAAAATATATTATAACTGTCATAATAACAATAATAATAATAAGTATAAGTATAATAATAATAATGCTAGTGGTTAAAATATTTTATTAGTATTATTATTGTTATTATTATCATTATTATTTTTGTAAATGGGAGTATAATTGCAAAAATAATTATTATAACAGTAATAATTACAGTAATAAAGATACTAATTTAAGATAATGATATAAATAATTATTATAAAATCGTTATTATTGTTATTATTATTGATATTACTATCATTATTTTTGTGGTTATTAGTATTATTGCAAAAATATACTATAACTCCAATAATTGTAATAATAATGATAACAATTCCAATAATGATGATAACAATTGCAATAATGATGATAATGATGATTATAATGATGATAATGATGATGATAACGATAATAATGATGGTAACGATAATAATGATGATAACCTGATAATGTGATGATAATAACAGGAATTGTGTCCATATATAATATAAAAAGGTATAAGAAAACATTCCCCAAAAACGAAAAAGCGGCAAAATCTAGCGAAATATAGCCCTTTTGGGGAGTATGCTCCAAAATAACGTTTTTCGATGTCTTTGATGATTTCGGCAATTATTTGGGTAAAAATGATATAATTACCAGAATTGTATTAATCATAACAATAATGATGATAAAAGTGAGAATAAAGAGAATTTTGATAACATTTGAATATTATTATTATTATTATTATTATTATTATTATTATTATTATTATTATTATTATTATTATTATTATTATATTATTAATATTATTATTATCATTGTCATTATCTTAATTATTAGTATTATTGCCAAAAAATCTATTATAACTGTAATAATAACAATAATAATAATAAGTATAAGTATAATAATAATAATGCTAGTGGTTATAATATTGTTATTAGTATTATTATTGTTATTATTATCGTTATTATTATTTGTACTGGTAGTATAATTGCAAAAATAATTATTATAACAGTAATGATTACAGTAATAACGATACTAATTAAGATAATGATATAAATAATTATTATAAAATCGTTATTATTGTTATTATTATTGTTATTACTATCATTATTGTTGTGGTTATTAGTATTATTGCAAAAATATATACTATAACTCCAATAATTGCAATAATAATGATAACAATTGCAATAATGATGATAATAATTGCAATAATGATGATAAGTTGATGATAATGATGATATGATGATGATAACGATAATAATGATGATAATCATGATAATGATGATGATAATAACAGGAATTGTGTCCATATATAATATAAAAAAAGGTATAAGAAAAACATTCCCAAAAGTCGAAAAAGCGGCAAAATCTAGCGAAATATAGCCTTTTGAGAGTATACTCCAAATGACGTTTTTCGATTTCTATTGTGATTTCGGCAATATTAGGGTAATAATGATAATAATTCCCAGAATTGTATTAATCATAACACAATGATGATAAAAGTGAGAATAAAGAGAATTTTGATAACATTTGATTATTATTATTATTATTATTATTATTATTATTATTATTATTATTATTACTATTATTATATATTATCTTAATTGTTAGTATTATTGCCAAAAAATCTATTATAACTGTAATAATAGCAATAATAATAATAAGTATATGTATAATAATAATAATGCTAGTGGTTATAATATTGTTATTAGTATTATTATTGTTATTATTATCATTATTATTATTTATATTGGTAGTATAATTGCAAAAATAAATATCATAACAGTAATAATTACAGTAATAACGATAGTAATTAAGATAATGATATAAATAATTATTATAAAATCGTTATTATTGTTATTATTATATTTATTACTATCATTATTGTTGTAGTTATTAGTATTAATGCAAAAAATATATACTATAACTCCAATAATTGCAATAATAATGATAACAATTGCAATAATGATGATAATAATTGCAATAATGATGATAATGATGATGATAATGATGATATTTTGATAACATTTGATTATTATTATTATTATTATTATTATTATTATTATTATTGTTATTATTATTATTATTATTACTATTATTATTACTATTATCTTAATTATTAGTAATATTGCCAAAAAATCTATTATAACTGTAATAACAAACAAAAATAATAAGTATAAGTATAATAATAATAATGCTATTGTTTTTTTTATTGTATTAGTATTATTATTTTTATTATTCATTATTATTATTTGTATGGTAGTATAATTGCAAAAATAATTTTTAAACAGTAATAATTACAGTAATAACGATACTAATTAAGAAATGATATAAATAATTATTTAAAATCGTTATTTTTTGTTTATTATTATTGTTATTACTATCATTATTGTTGTGGTTATTAGTATTATTGCAAAAATATATACTATAACTCCAATATTGCATAATAATGATAAAAAATTGCAATAATGATGATAATAATTGCAATAATGATGATAATTTATGATGATAATGAAAGATAATGAGGGTGACACGATAATAATGATGATAATCATGATAATGATGATGATAATAACAGGAATTGTGTCCATATATAATAAAAAAGGTATAAGAAAACATTTCCCAAAAATCGAAAAAGCGGCAAAATCTAGCGAAATATAGCCTTTTGAGAGTATACTCCAAAATGACGTTTTTTCGATTTCTTTTGGGGATTTTGGCAATTAATTGGGTAATAATGATAATAATTTCCAGAATGTTATTAATCATAACAATAATGATGATAAAAGTGAGAATAAAGAAAAATTTGATAACATTTGAAATTATTAATATTATTATTATTATATTATTATTATTATTATTTTTATTAATATTACTATTATCTTAATTATAGCATTATTGGGCCAAAAAAATTCTATTAAACTGTAATAATAACAAAAAAAATAATAAGTATAAGTATAATAATAATAAGGGCTAGTGGTATAATATTGTTATTAGTATTATTATTGTCATTATTATCATTATTATTATTGTACTGGTAGTATAATTGCAAAAATAATTATTATAACAGTAATAATTACAGTAATAACGATACTAATTAAGATAATGCCTATAGAAAAGTGTACGGGTAAATAACTTGTGTAAATAAAGGAATGACTGAAATTTGTGTTTACTTCGTGCCCTGCCTCGCCACTGGCGTTTCCTCCTCTTGGTATTCTGGAACCTGTGGTGTGGGTCCCTCTTGGAGCTGTTTCAGTGTTACGACCTGTATTAACACGCCGTCTCTAGCTGCCTTTGTTGGCGGCAAGAGACGAGGCGGTCGGCGTAAACAAATGGTGTCAGAATGGGATTTGTGTTTGATCAGTGAGACGCGCCGTTTTATCATGTGGTTCAAAGATGGCGGCACCATGAGGGAGAAGAGGCTATGACTGAGGCGGCACGAGTGAGGTGAAGCCGAGCCAGTGGACCTGATCACTGCCATGCTGGCCGGTATGAGGGAGGAATGGCACAAAGGGCAGAAGAGCAGGCACAGAGGGACACGAGAGGCGCCCATCTCGTCGAGATGCAGGCAAGGAAGCAGAGGAACAGTTCTGCCGACTTGTTGAGGTGCTACAGAGCAATCTTGCATCTGTGAAGATGGAAACTCAGCAGTACACCGACAAGCCTGCAACAGCGTGAAGAGTGAATGATTGAGGAGGTGCAGACTCTGAAGGGCGAGGTTCAGGGCCTGAGGGAGGAAGTGAAGGAAGAAAAGGCGGTCACGAGGTAGAAACGTTGCAAGCAGAGAAGGCAGACGAGGTTCTGGCAACAGATGCCAGGGGTGTCAGATTTACTGGGTCTGCCTGGGGTCTGTGGCAGGAAACCCCTGGGCCTCGCAGCGTCGTGTCGCAGCCAGTGGTCGCTGCAGAAGGATGGGGACCCATGGGAACCGCTCCCTTGGATATAGGTGGCGGCAAACTCGGCCCCGGTCAACCCGCCTCGTTGCCTCCCTCACCCCCTTCCTCCCCCCCAGGTGTTTAGTTCACGGCACGCGTTCTCCACCCTGCAGCCCCTCGGCCTCCGACATTCTGTGAGGCGTAAGCCAGCTGAGTACGAGGGAAAAGGTGGCCTGGGAGGCATATGTTGCCCAATTTGAAATCCCTGGCATCTCCCCAGGGCTGGAGCCAGGAAGAAAAGGGCCCTGCAGCTGGTAACAGCGCTAGGGCCCCGCGGTGGAAGTGTTGGGGCATCTCCCGGCATCCCAACAGGCCTCTTACACCAGCTTGGCAGAGGCTTTGAAACGCCGTTTCGGGCCACCACCACCAGGCCGAGGTATATCGGGCCCACTTGAAGAAGCGGACTCGTGAGCGTGGCGAGACACTGTCCCAGCTGGCGCAGGATGTGGAGGCGCTGGAAAGGGAGGTCGTACCCGCGGCTGCGGAAGAGATGATCGTGGTCCTGGCCCTGATTTCTTTGTTGACGCTTTACAGGACCAGCAGCTGCAAATCTACGTCAAGCAGGCACACCCTGAGGACCTGCAGGTGGCGCTGGCGAGGGCCTGGGTTCGAGGCCTTCCTGAAGGCAACGAGGGGCCTAGGGCCAGCTGCTCAGCCCCCCCGTGACCTCCGGGCCGGAAGGCTAAAGTGGAGAAAATAGCATTGAGGAAGGTGGGGCCCGAGAACTTCAAGGCTTGTGTTGGGGCTGCGGAGAGGGTAGGGCACAGATGTAGTCAGTGTCAAGGGAGCGGAGAACACGTCCTCTCAACCGGGACGGATTCTGATGCTTTCCAGCAGTGCTGCAAGGACTGTGGTGGATGGTCACCATCCGAGTGCATGTCCTAAGGCTAAGGAAGTGGTACAGGCGGAAAACTCTGGAGAAGGGGGCCGAACCCAGCTGTCTTCGGTTCCCGGGCCCCCGACTTGGGTAAGCTGCCATCGAACCAGCACGATGCAGGTAAAGGGGTCAATAGATGGGAAGCCATGCCCCCTGACGGGTGGACACTGGGGCTGAGAAGACCCTAGTGCGGCCTGATATGTTGGCCACTATGCGACTTCCAACGCACCACAGAGACTGTGTGGTGTCACGGGGCATTGTGTTGCAGCTCAAGGGGCCAGTGGAGGCTCGTATTGGGTGGCAGAAACGGTGCAGCGGTTTGCCGTGTATGTGGCCGATCTGGACGAGCACTGTTTGCTGGGCCTTGACTACCTGACGCAGAGTAAGGCTGTGTCGCCCTTGGACGGAAGCTGGTGAGGGTGCACGGTGAAGAGGTGCCCGTGCTTCCAGAGGTTGGCTGTGCAGAGGGAGTTACAGCGGAGCGACTGCACCTTGCCCCCGGGACAGAGTCTAGAATCCGGGTCGACTGTCAAGAGTGATGCGTGGAGTAGGGGGGCCTCGTGGAGCCCAACCAAACCTGCAGTGGCTGATGGCGTAGCGGTTGGGCGGAGCCTTGTTGGACAGGGGAGGGGTTAGTTACAGTGTTGGTAGCTAACTTCTCCGATAAGGCCCGAAGGTGCCAGCTGTACAAAGCTGGGCACTTGTGAGGAAGTGGAACATCCAGAAGAGTCATCGGGAGCAAGGATTTGGGTTTGGTGTGGGGCCGTTGCCTGACTTCTCGAGGACTTGGCCATGGCGTTACCAATGGCCAGGAAGCAACACCAGGGGCCAAGGTGAAAAAGAAGATGACGATAGCCCCCGTAGCGGCGATGAGGACGTGGCAGACGCTGACCGAGATGAGGACGAGCATTTGGACGGTGAGGGCGATCAACAGACTTCAATGGTGACCCCTGAGCCAGTCTTGGGGCAGGAGATACCCCTCTGGAGGCCACTGCCAATCTACCGCTGCCCACACCTCCTCCAGAGCGACCCCAGCGAGAGCGAAGAAAGCCGCGCTGGATGAAAGATTTTGTTTTCTGAAACTGATTTTATTTAAATTTTCTGTAGTTTTGTTTCAGGTTTAGATATGTCAGAGCAGACGGGTCGTCTGCTTGATAGGGGGGGGTAGTGCTACGCCAGTGGGTCTTTGTCTCTGTGCGAACATGTGTTAACATGAAAAGGATGACCCGGGCATGGTTAAAATGAAGGGACCTGGGCAAACTGACGCAACTGGCTGTGAGCAGGGAGCGGAGGAATAAGCCAGGAGAGACGCGGTTGGGTGCTGTCCTGTGAAGACCCCGTGTGTGCCCTTGTACCTGATAAACTTTGTGTTGCCCCGTTATAAGCTGTATCGTGCGTGTGGGATGCTGGTTTCCCCCTGTATTGTGCCTATAGAAAAGGTACGGGTAAATAACTTGTGTAAATAAAGGAATGACTGTTATTTTGTGTTTACTTCGTGCCCTGCCTCGCCACTTGGCGTTTCCTCTCCTGGTGTTCTGGGACGCTGTGGTGTTCGGTGCCTTTGGAGCGTTCAGTGTTCACGGACCCTGTATATAACACGCCCTCTGCCTAGCCTGCCTTGTGTTGGTGGCAGAGAGTCGAGGCGGTCGGCGAAACAATAATAATAATGCTAGTGGTTATAATATTGTTATTAGTATTATTATTGTTATCATTATCATTATTATTATTTTACTGTTAGTATAATTGCAAAAATAATTATTATAACAGTAATAATTACAGTAATAACGATACTATATAAGATAATGATATAAATAATTATTATAAAATCGTTATTATTGTTATTATTTATTGTTATTACTATCATTATTGTTGTGGTTATTAGTATTATTGCAAAAATATATACTATAACTCCCAAAAATTGCAATAATAATGATAGCAATTGCAATAATGATGATAATAATGATGATAATGATGATGATAACGATAATAATGATGATAATCATGATAATGATGATGATAAGAACAGGAATTGTGTCCATATATAATATAAAAAAAAGAATAAGAAAAACATTCCCAAAAGTCGAAAAAGCGGCAAAATCTAGCGAAATATAGCCTTTTGAGAGTATACTCCAAAATGACGTTTTTTTGATGTCTTTGGTGATTTCAGCAATTATTAGGGTAATAATGATAATAATACCAGAATTTTATTAATCATAACAAAAATGATGACAAAGTGAATAAAAAGAATTTTTATAACATTTGAATATTATTATTATTATTATTATTATTATTATTCTTATTTTTATTATTATTTATTATTTATCATTATTATTACTATTATTATCATTATTATCATTATTATTACTATTATCTTAAATTGTATTATTGCCCAAAATCTATTATAACTATAATAATAACAATAATAAAAATAAGGATAAGTATAATAATAATAATGGTAGTGATTATAATGTTGTTATTAGTATTATTATTGTTATTATTATCATTATTATTATTTGTACTGGTAGTATAATTTCTAAAATAATTATTTATAACGTAATAATAACTGTAAAAACCCATACTAATTAAGATAATGATATAAATAATTATTATAAAATCATTATTATTATTATTATTTTTGTTATTACTATCATTATTGTTGTGGTTATTAGTATTATTGAAAAAATTTATACTATAACTCCAATAATTGCAATAATAATGATAAACAATTGCAATAATTATGATAATAATTTTAATGATGATAATGATGATAATGATGATGACAACGATAATAATGATGATAATCATGATAATGATGATGATAATAACAGGAATTGTGTCCATATATAATATAAAAAGGTATAAGAAAAACATTCCCAAAAGTCGAAAAAGCGGCAAAATCTAGCGAAATATAGCCTTTTGAGAGCATACTCCAAAATGACTATATTTCAATTAATTTGATGATTTAGGCAATTATTAGGGTAATAATGATAATAATTACAAGAAGAGTATGAATCATAACAATAATGATGATAAAAGTGAGAATAAAGAGAATTTTGATAACATTTGAATATTAATATTATTATTATTATTATTATTATTATTATTATTATTATTATTATTATTATTATTATTATTATTATTATTATTACTATTACCTTAATTATTAGTATTATTGCCAAAAAATCTATTATAACTGTAATAATAACAATAATAATAATAAGTATAAGTATATATACTATAACTTAAATAATTGCAATAATAATGATAACAATTGCAATAATGATGATAAAAATTGCAATAATGATGATAATGATGATGATAATGATGATAATGATGATGATAACGAAAATAATGATGATAATCATGATAATGATGATGATAATAACAGGAATTGCGTCCATATATAATATAAAAAAGGTATAAGAAAAACATTCCCAAAAGTCGAAAAAGCGACAAAATCTAGCGAAAAATTGCAATAATTGCAATAATGATGAGTATACTCCAAAATGACGTTTTTACGATTTCTTTGGTGATTTCGGCAATTATTAGGGTAATAATGATAATAATTCCCAGAATTGTATTAATCATAACAATAATGATGATAAAATTAAGAATAAAGAGAATTTTGATAACATTTGAATATTATTATTATTATTATTATTATTATTATTATTATTATTATTATTATAATTATTATTATTATTATTATTACTATTATCTTAATTATTAGTGATA
This sequence comes from Penaeus monodon, assembly GCF_015228065.2. Classification (NCBI taxonomy): domain Eukaryota; kingdom Metazoa; phylum Arthropoda; class Malacostraca; order Decapoda; family Penaeidae; genus Penaeus; species Penaeus monodon. The sequence goes on from NW_023658162.1 coordinate 9,335, forward strand.
TTGCCAAAAAATCTATTAATAACTGTAATAATAACAATAATAATAATAAGTATAAGTATAATAATAATAATGCTAGTGGTTTTTATATTGTTATTAGTATTATTATTGTTAGTATTATCATTATTATTATTTGTACTAGTAGTATAATTGCAAAAATAATTATTATAACAGTAATAATTACAGTAATAACGATACTAATTAAGATAATGATATAAATAATTATTATAAAATCTTTATTATTGTTATTATTATTGTTATTACTATCATTATTGTTGTGGTTATAAGCATTATTGCAAAAATATATACTATAACTCCAATAATTGCAATAATAATGATAACAATTGCAATAATGATGATAATAATTACAATAATGATAAATAATGATGATGAAAACGATAATAATAATGATAATCATGATAATGATGATGATAATAACAGGAATTGTGTCCATATATAATATAAAAAAGGTATAAGAAAAACATTCCCAAAAGTCGAAAAAGCGGCAAAATCTAGCGAAATATAGCCTTTTGAGAGTATACTCCAAAATGAGTTTTTTCGATTTCTTGGTGATTCGGCAATTATTAGGGTAATAATGATAATAATTACCAGAATTGTATTAATCATAACAATAATGATGATAAAAGTGAGAATAAAGAGAATTTTGATAACATTTGAATATTATTATTATTATTATTATTATTATTATTAGTAGTAGTAGTAGTAGTAGTAGTAGTAGTAGTAGTAGTATTTTAATTACTAGTAATATTGCCAAAAAATCTATTATAACTGTAATAATAACAATAATAATAATAAGTATAATAATAATAATGCTAGTGATTATAATATTCTTATTAGTATTATTATTGTTATTATTATCATTATTGTTGTGGTTATTAGTATTATTGCAAAAATATATACTATAACTCCAATAATTGCAATAATAATGATAACTGCAATAATGATAATAATAATTGCAATAATTATGATAATGATGATGATAATGATGATAATGATGATAATGATGATGATAACGATAATAATGATGATAATCATGATAAGGATGATGATAATAACAGGAATTGTGTCCATATGTAATATAAAAACAGTATAAGAAAAAAATTCCACAAAGTCGAAAAAGCGGCAAAATCTAGAAAAATTTAGCCTTTTGAGAGTATACTCAAGAGTGACGTTCTTTCGATTTTTGTTTGGTGATTTCGGCAATTATTAGGGTAATAATGATAATAATTACCAGAATTGTATTAATCATAACAATTATGATGATAAAAGTGAGAATACAGAGAATTTTGATAACATTTGAATATTATTATTATTATTATTATTATTTTTATTATTATTATTATTGTTATTATTATCATTATTATTATTTGTACTGGTAGTATAATTGCTAAAATAATTATTATAACAGTAATAATTACAGTAATAACGATACTAATTAAGATAATGATATAAATAATTATTATAAAATCGTTATTATTGTTATTATTATTGTTATTACTATCATTATTGTTGTGGTTATTAGTATTATTGCAAAAATATATACTATAACTCCATTAATTGCAATAATAATGATAACAATATCAATAATGATGATAATAATTGCAATAATGATGATAATGATGATGATAATGATGATAATGATGATGTCAACGATAATAATGATGATTATCATGATAATGATGATGATAATAACAGGAATTGTGTCCATATATGATATAAAAAGGTATAAGAAAAACATTCCCAAAAGTCGAAAAAGCGGCAAAATCTAGCGAAATATAGCCTTTTGAGAGTATACTCCAAAATGACGTTTTTCCAATTTCTTTGGTGATTTCGGCAATTATTAGGGTATTAATGATAATAATTACCAGAATTGTATTAATCATAACAATAATAATGATAAAAGTGAGAATAAAGAGAATTTTGATAACATTTGAATATTATTAATATTATTATTATTATTATTATTATTATTATTATTATTATTATTATTATTATTATTATTATTATTATTATTATTATTATTATTATTATTACTATTACCTTAATTATTAGTATTATTGCCAAAAAATCTATTATAACTCTAATAATAACAATAATAATAATAAGTATAAGTATAATAATAATAATGCTAATGGTTTTAATATTTTTATTAGTATTATTATTGTTATTATTATCATTATTGTTGTGGTTATTAGTATTATTACAAAAATATATACTATAACTCCAATAATTGCTATAATAATGATAACAATTACAATAATGATGATAATAATTGCAATAATGATGATAATGATGATGATAATGATGATGATAACGATAATAATGAAGATAATCATGATAATGATGATGATAAGAACAGGAATTGTGTCCATATATAATATAAAAAAGGTATAAGAAAAACATTCCCAAAAGTCGAAAAAGCCGCAAAATCTAGCGAAATATAGCCTTTTGAGAGTACACTCCAAAATGACGTTTTTCGATTTCTTTGGTGATTTCGGCAATTATTAGGGTAATAATGATAATAATTCCCAGATTTGTATTAATCACTAACAATAATGATGATAAATGAGAATAAGAGAATTTGATAACTATGGTTTTTATATTGTTATTAATTATTATTTTATTATTATATTATATATTATATTGTATATATTACTATTATAATTATTATACATTATAATTATAGTAAGATCTGCCAAAAAATCATATATAACTGAATATAAAATCATAATAATAAGTATAAGTTAATAATAATAATCTTGTTTTTTATTTGTTATTAATTATTTTCAATATATCATAATTATTATTGCATATGAATATATAATTGCAAAATAATAATATTATAACAGTAATAATACAGTATAACGATACTAATTAAGATAATGGATAAATAATATTAAAATCGTATGATATTATTATTGATATTACTATCATTATGATTGTGTCATTAATTATTCAAAAAGTATAATAAAAAAATCAAATGTAATAAAAAGGCAAATTGCACAAATGTATAATAATGTGCAATAAACGATAATGAGTGATTATATAGATAACGATGGTGATAACGGAAATATAGTAAATATATAATACAGATTTATAATCAGAATTGATATATATAATGATAAAAAAGGATTAGAAAAAAATTCAAATAGTTAAAATAGGCTATAATTAGGATATATTACTTTAAGAATCTCCAAAATGACGTTTTTTCATTTCTTTGGTTATTTGGAATATTATTACGGTAAAATGATAATAATTACCAGAATCTATAATATATAATAAGTAATAAGTATAATAATGAGAATTGATAATTAAATTTATTAGTATTATTATTATTATATTATTTATTTATTATTTATTATTTATTAATTATATTATAAATATTATAAAATTTTAATAATTAAAAAATACTATTAACTGATATAAATAATATAATAAATATATATTGTATAATTAATATATATATCATTAATTTGTTATTATTATTATTGTTAAAATATTATATATCATAATTGAGGTAGTATAATTGCAAAATAAATGTATAAATTAATAATGTATAATAACGATGATAATTGAGAATGATGATAATAATATTATAAAATCGTACTATATATTTATGATATATATCATAGGATTGTGTTATATATATTAAAAAAGTATAAATAACCCAATTACAAAATGAAAAATGAAAATTGCATAAGATATAAGCTTTTGCAATAAATAGAAAATGAGTATATTAATTATTAGTGATTAGGAATTATTGAATAATAATGATAATCATTGAAATGAATGATAATACAAGCAATTTGTTAAATATAGATATAAAAAGGTTATGAAAACTTTCCCAATATAGTTCGAAAAGGCAAATCTAGCGAAATTATAGCCTTTTGACAGTATACTCAATATGACGTTTTTTTTAATTCTTGGTGATTGGGAATATTTAGGGAATCAATTAATATTACCGAATGTATAATCATAAAATAATGATGATAAAATGGAATAAAGAATTTGATAAGTTGAATATTATTAATATTATTTTATATTATTATTATAATTATTTTGTATGTATATTATTCATTATATTATTATATATATAATTATTAGTATGATTTCCAAACAAATAATTATAAAAGTAATAATAAAAATAATTATATTAAGTTTATATTAATAATAATATGCTTAGGTTATAATATTGTAAATATATACTTATACTTGTTTCTATATTAATATTGATAAATGGAGTATAATTGCAAAAATAATAATTGATAAATAATATAGTAATAACGATATAATTAATAATGATAAATAATAATTTATAAATCGTATAGTTATATATTGTATTATATCATTATAGGTTTGGTTTTATATATATTAAAAAATATAAGAAACATTCCCAAAATCTAATAAGAAACATAAATATGAAATAACCTTTGAATATCTAATGGATGTATTATTGATTATTGGTGATAACGAATATATGTAAAATATAATAATTATGATAATATGATAATTATAATAACAGAATTGTGTCCAATAAATAAAAAATTATAAATGAAAACATTCCAAAACTCGTAAAAAGCGTAATATTTGCGTAAATTCCCCTTTTGAGAGTATATCAATAGTTTTTTTATTTATTTATGGTGATTTCGGCATTATTAGTATAATATTGATATAATTACAAAATTTATAACTTAACTAAACAATAATAAAATAAGTGAGAATAAAAGAATTTTGATAACATTTGAAATATTAATATTATTATTATTATTTTATTATTATCATTATTATTATTTTATTGTATTAATTAATTAATTTTATACATAAATTATTATATATTCTAATTATATATTAGTATATTGCTAAAAATCTTATTATAACTGTAATTAATAACAATAATAATAATAAGTATATAGTATATTGCAAAAAAGCTATTTATAATTAATTAGATTTATGTATTATATTGCATTATTATTATTTGTATGTAGATAATTGCAATAATATTATATAAATAAAATAAGTAGATAAGATACTATTAAGATATAATGATATAATCATATAAAATCGTGTATAATGATTGTTACTACATTATATTTTAAAAAGTATTAAAAAACAATACTAAACGTCAAAACTTGCATTAAGAAATATGCCAATTTGAGATAATAATCCATAAATGATGAATTGATGATAATTGTGATATTCGATAATGTATAAACGATAATAATGATGATAATTAATAATTGTATGATAATAACAAGAATGTGTCATATAATATAAAAAAGATTAGAAAAAATTCCCAAAGTCGAATAAAGCGAAAATCTAGCGAAAATACTTTGAGTATATTATCAAATTGACGATTTTTTATTTTTGTATTTAGGTCAATTATTAGGGTATATAATATAATAAGTATATGCCAAAATTGTATTAATCATAACAATAATATGATAAAAGTGAGAATAAAAAGTTTTAATAACATTGAATGTATATATTATTATTATAATTATATTATTATTATTATTATTATTATATATTATTTTATGTATATTAATTAAATGATTCTATTACTATATCTTAATATTAAATATGCCAAAAATTAATTAAGCTGCAATAATAACAAAATAAAATATATAAAAGTTAATAATATAATTAGTGGTTTTATACATTATTGTTTGTTATTAGTATTATTGAAAAATTATCATATATTCATAATTAAATAATAATTAAAAAATTAATAACGTAATAATTACAGTAATAACGATACTAATTAGATAATGATATAATATATATAAAGCGTTATAATGTTATTATATGTATATATATATTATTGGATTGTGTATTATTATTATAAAAAGGTATAAACTCAAAACTTACAATAAATGATAACAATTGCAAAATGATGAAATATGCATTTGAGATAATCGAAAAATGATTATTCGATTATTGGATAACGAAATAATAGATTAATCATGATAATAATTGCGAATAATAAGATTCAATAATATATAAAAAGAGAATAAAGAAAATTTAACTTCAAAGTCATAAGCTGCTAAATCTATACGAATTATATTGCTTTAATTATCAATATGATTATTCAATTATTTGTAAATTTCGGAATTATTAGTAATAATGATAAATAATTCAGAATTTATTAATAATACATTTATGATAATTGAAATAAAGAATTTTGTATTAATCATTATTATTATTTATTGTATTATATTCAAAATTATTATTACTTATAATTACATATAATATATATTTAATAATTATTATATAATATTCAAAAAGTTATATTTATGTTAATAATATACAATATAATTATAAGATAAGTTAGTAATATTAAAGCTAGTGGTTTTATATTGTATATTGATTATATTGTATCATTTCATATATTATTTGTATTGGATAATTGCAAAAATAATTATTATAACAGTAATAATATAAGATAACGATATAATATGATAATGAATAATATAATTATAAAATCGATATATTATAATATTGATATATATCATTAGTTGGGTAATGTATTATGCAAAAATAATATATAATCTCCATAATTGCAATAATAATGATAACAATTGATAATGATGATAAATTGCAATAATTGGATAAAGATATGATAAGATGATAATGATGATAACATAATAATGAATAATAAATAATTATGATAATAACAGGAATTGTGTCCATATATAATATAAAAAGTTATATAGAAAACATTCCCAAAATCGAAAAAGCGGCAAAATCTAGCGAAATATAGCCTTTTGAGAATATACTCCAAAATGACGTTTTTTCGAATTTCTTTTGGTGATTTCGGCAATTATTTAGGGTAATAATGTAATAATTCCCAGAATTGTATTAATCATAACAATAATGATGATAAAAGTGAGAATAAAGAGGAATTTTTAAAAAAATTTAATTTTTTTAATATTAAAATTATTATTATTTTTATTTTAAATTTTTATTATTTTATTATTATTATTATTATTTTTTATTAAATTATAACAATTTTTTAATT
>NW_023658162.1:16470-25041 GCF_015228065.2 Penaeus monodon
AAACTTCCCAAAAATCGAAAAAACGGAAAAACTAGCGAAATATCCTTTTGGGGTATACTCCAAAAAGATTTTTCGATGTCTTTGGTGATTTCAGCAATTATTAGGGTAATAATGATAATAATTACCAGAATTGTATTAATCATAACAATAATGATGACAAAAGTGAGAATAAAGAGAATTTTTATAACATTTGAATATTATTATTATTATTATTATTATTATTATTATTATTATTATTATTATTATTATCATTATTATTACTATTATTATCATTATTATCATTATTATTACTATTATCTTAATTATTAGTATTATTGCCCAAAAATGTATTATAACTATAATAATAACAATAATAATAATAAGTATAAGTATAATAATAATAATGGTAGTGATTATAATGTTGTTATTAGTATTATTATTGTTATTATTATCATTATTATTATTTGTACTGGTAGTATAATTGCTAAAATAATTATTATAACAGTAATAATAACTGTAATAACGATACTAATTAAGATAATGATATAAATAATTATTATAAAATCGTTATTATTGTTATTATTATTGTTATTACTATCATTATTGTTGTGGTTATTAGTATTATTGAGAAAATTTATACTATAACTCCAATAATTGCAATAATAATGATAACAATTGCAATAATGATGATAATAATTGCAATAATGATGATAATGATGATAATGATGATGACAACGATAATAATGATGATAATCATGATAATGATGATGATAATAACAGGAATTGTGTCCATATATAATATAAAAAGGTATAAGAAAAACATTCCCAAAAGTCGAAAAAGCGGCAAAATCTAGCGAAATATAGCCTTTTGAGAGCATACTCCAAAATGATATTTTTTCAATTTCTTTGGTGATTTCGGCAATTATTAGGGTAATAATGATAATAATTACAAGAATTGTATGATCATACAATAATGATGATAAAAGTGAGAATAAAGAGAATTTTGATAACATTTGAATATTATTAATATTATTATTATCATTATTATTATTATTATTATTATTATTATTATTATTATTATTATTATTATTATTATTATTACTATTACCTTAATTATTAGTATTATTGCCAAAAAATCTATTATAACTGTAATAATAACAATAATAATAATAAGTATAAGTATATATACTATAACTTAAATAATTGCAATAATAATGATAACAATTGCAATAATTATGATAATAATTGCAATAATGATGATAATGATGATGATAATGATGATAATGATGATGATAACGATAATAATGATGATAATCATGATAATGATGATGATAATAACAGGAATTGCGTCCATATATAATATAAAAAAGGTATAAGAAAAACATTCCCAAAAGTCGAAAAAGCGAGAAAATCTAGCGAAAAATTGCAATAATTGCAATAATGATGAGTATACTCCAAAATGACGTTTTTTCGATTTCTTTGGTGATTTCGGCAATTATTAGGGTAATAATGATAATAATTTCCAGAATTGTATTAATCATAACAATAATGATGATAGAATTAAGAATAAAGAGAATTTTGATAACATTTGAATATTATTATTATTATTATTATTATTATTATTATTATTATTATTATAATTATTATTATTATTATTATTACTATTATCTTAATTATTAGTAATATTGCCAAAAAATCTATTATAACTGTAATAATAACAATAATAACGATACTAATTAAGATAATGATATAAATAATTATTATAAATCTTTATTATTGTTATTATTATTTTTATTACTATCATTATTGTTGTGGTTATAAGCATTATTGCAAAAATATATACTATAACTCCAATAATTGCAATAATAATGATAACAATTGCAATAATGATGATAATAATTGCAATAATGATAAATAATGATGATGAAAACGATAATAATAATGATAATCATGATAATGATGATGATAATAACAGGAATTGTGTCCATATATAATATAAAAAGGTATAAAAAACATTCCAAAAGTCGAAAAAGCGGCCAAATCTAGCGAAATATAGCCTTTTGAGAGTATACTCCAAAATGAGTTTTTTTTCGATTTCTTTGGTGATTTCGGCAATTATTAGGGTAATAATGATAATAATTACCAGAATTGTATTAATCATAACAATAATGATGATAAAAGTGAGAATAAAGAGAATTTTGATAACATTTGAATATTATTATTATTATTATTATTATTATTATTATTATTATTAGTAGTAGTAGTAGTAGTAGTATTTTAATTACTAGTAATATTGCCAAAAAATCTATTATAACTGTAATAATAACAATAATAATAATAAGTATAATAATAATAATGCTAGTGATTATAATATTCTTATTAGTATTATTATTGTTATTATTATCATTATTGTTATTTGTACTGGTAGTATAATTGGAAAAATAATTATTATAACAGTAATAATTACAGTAATAACGATACTAATTAAGATAATTATATAAATAATTATTCTAAAATCGTTATTATTGTTATTATTATTGTTATTACTATCATTATTGTTGTGGTTATTAGTATTATTGCAAAAATATATACTATAACTCCAATAATTGCAATAATAATGATAACTGCAATAATGATAATAATAATTGCAATAATGATGATAATGATGATGATAATGATGATAATGATGATAATGATGATGATAACGATAATAATGATGATAATCATGATAAGGATGATGATAATAACAGGAATTGTGTCCATATATATAATATAAAAACGGTATAAGAAAAAAATTCCACAAAGTCGAAAAAGCGGCAAAATCTAGAAAAATTTAGCCTTTTGAGAGTATACTCAAGAGTGACGTTCTTTCGATTTTTTGGGGGGATTTTGGCAATTATTAGGGTAATAATGATAATAATTACCAGAATTGTATTAATCATAACAATTATGATGATAAAAGTGAGAATACAGAGAATTTTGATAACATTTGAATATTATTATTATTATTATTATTATTATTATTTTTTTATTATTATTATTATTACTATTATTATTATTATTATCATTATTATTATTATTATTACTATTATCTTAATTATTAGTATTATTGCCAAAAAATCTATTATAACTGTAAAAATAACAATAATAATAATAAGTATAAGTATAATAATAATAATGCTAGTGGTTATAATATTGTTATTAGTATTATTATTGTTATTATTATCATTATTATTATTTGTACTGGTAGTATAATTGCAAAAATAATTATTATAACAGTAATAATTACAGTAGTAACGATACTAATTAAGATAATGATATAAATAATTATTATAAAATCGTTATTATTGTTATTATTATTGTTATTACTATCATTATTGCTGTGGTTATTAGTATTATTGCAAAAATATATACTATAACTCCATTAATTGCAATAATAATGATAACAATATCAATAATGATGATAATAATTGCAATAATGATGATAATGATGATGATAATGATGATAATGATGATGACAACGATAATAATGATGATTATCATGATAATGATGATGATAATAACAGGAATTGTGTCCATATATGATATAAAAAGGTATAAGAAAAACATTCCCAAAAGTCCCAAAAAGCGGCAAATCTAGCGAAATATAGCTTTTGAGAGTAAAACTCCAAAAAGACGTTTTTCCAATTTTCTTTGGTGATTTCGGCAATTATTTGGGTATTAATGATAATAATTACCAGAATTGTATTAATCATAACAATAATAATGATAAAAGTGAGAATAAAGAGAATTTTGATAACATTTGAATATTATTAATATTATTATTATTATTATTATTATTATTATTATTATTATTATTATTATTATTATTACTATTACCTTAATTATTAGTATTATTGCCAAAAAATCTATTATAACTCTAATAATAACAATAAAATAATAGTATAAGTATAATAATAATAATGCTATGGTTTTAATATTTTTATTAGTATTATTATTGTTATTATTTTTCATTATTATGATTTTACTGGTAGTATAATTGCAAAAATAATTATTTAACAGTAATAAATTTCAGTAATAACGATACTAATTTAGATAATGATGTAATAATTTTTTTGAATCGTTATTATTGTTATTATATTGTTATAACTATCATTTTTGTTGTGGTTATTAGTAAATTTTTACAAAATATATACTATAACCCCCATAATTGCTATAATAATGATAACAATTCCATAATGATGATAATAATTGCAATAATGTGATAATGATGATGATAATGATGATGATAACGATAATAATTTATATAATCATGATAATGATGATGATAATAACAAGAATTGTGTCCCCTATATAAAATAAAAAAGGTATAAGAAAAACATTCCCAAAATTCGAAAAGCCGCAAAATCTAGCGAAATTTTAGCCTTTTGAGAGTACAACTCCAAAATGACGTTTTTCGATTTCTTTGGTGATTTCGGCAATTATCAGGGTAATAATGTAAAAATTCCCAGAATTGTATTAATCATAACAATAATGATGATAAAGTGAGAATAAAGAGAATTTTTTATAACATTTGAATATTTATTATTATTATTATTATTATTATTATTATTATTATTATTATTATTATTACTATTATTATTGCTATTATCTTAATTATTAGTAATATTGCCAAAAATCTATCATAACTGTAATAATACAATAATGATAAGTATAAGTATAATAATAATAATAATGCTAGTGGTTTTTATATTGTTATTAGCATTATTATTGTTATTATTATCATTATTATTATTTGTATTGATAGTATAATTGCAAAAATAATTATTATAACAGTAATAATTACAGTAATAACGATACTAATTAAGATAATGGTATAAATAATTATTATAAAATCGTTATTATTGTTATTATTATTGTTATTACTATCATTATTGTTGTGGTTATTAGTATTATTGCAAAATATATATACTATACTCTAATAATTGCATATAATGATACAATTGCAATAATGATGATAATAATTGCAATAATGATGTTAAATGATGATGATAATGATGATAATGATGATGATAACGATAATATGATGATAATCATGATAATGAATGATGATAATAACAGGAATTGTGTCCATATATAATATAAAAAAGGTATAAGAAAAAAATTCCCAGAAGTTGAAAAAGCGGCAAAATCTAGCGAAATATAGCCTTTTGAGAGAATACTCCAAAATGACGTTTTTTCCATTTCTTTGGTTATTTCGGAAATTATTACGGTAATAATGATAATAATTACCAGAATTCTATTAATCATAACAATAATGATGATAAAAGTGAGAATAAAGAGAATTTTGATAACATTTGAATATTATTATTATATTATTATTATTATTATTATTATTATTATTATTATTATTATTATTATTATTATTATTACTATTATTTTAATTACTAGTATTATTGACAAAAAATCTATTATAACTGTAATAATAACAATAATAATAATAAGTATAAGTATAATAATAATAATGCTAGTGATTATAATATTGTTATTAGTATTATTATTGTTATTATTATCATTATTATTATTTGTACTGGTAGTATAATTGCAAAAATAAATATTATAACAGTAATAATGATAGTAATAACGATGCTAATTGAGATGATGATATAAATAATTATTATAAATCGTTACTATTGTATTATTATTATTGTTATTACTATCATTATTGTTGTGGTTATTAGTATTATTGTAAAAATATATACTATAACTCAAATAATTCCAATAATAATGATAACAATTGCAATAATGATGATAATAATTGCAATAATGATGATAATGATGATGATAATGATGATAATGATGATAATAATGATGATAACGATAATAATGATGATAATCATGATAATGATGATGATAATAACAGGAATTGTGTTAATATATATTTAAAAGGTATAAGAAAACATTCCCAAAAGTCGAAAAAGCGGCAAAATCTAGCGAAATATAGCCTTTTGACAGTATACTCCAAAATGACGTTTTTTTTTTAAATTTCTTTGGTGATTTCGGAAATTATTAGGGTAATAATGATAATAATTACCAGAATTGTATTAATCATAACAATAATGATGATAAAAGTGAGAATAAAGAGAATTTTGATAACGTTTGAATATTATTAATATTATTATTATTATTATTATTATAATAATAATAATTATTATTATTATTATTATTATTACTATTATCTTAATTATTAGTATTATTTCCAAACAATTTATTATAACTGTAATAATAACAATAATAAGTATAAGTATAATAATAATAATGCTAGTGGTTATAATATTGTTATTAGTATTATTATTGTTATCATTATCATTAATATTATTTGTACTGGTAGTATAATTGCAAAAATAACTATTATAACAGTAATAATTACAGTAATAACGATACTAATTAAGATAATGATATAAATAATTATTATAAAATCGTTATTATTGTTATTATTATTGTTATTACTATCATTATTGTTGTGGTTATTAGTATTATTGCAAAATATATACTATAACTCCAATAATTGCAATAATGATGATAACAATTGCAATAATGATGATAATAATTGCAATAATGATGATAATGATGATGATAATGATGATAATGATGATGATAACGATAATAATGATGATAACGATAATAATTATGATAATCATGATAATGATGATGATAATAACAGGAATTGTGTCCATATATAATGTAAAAAAGTATAAGAAAACATTCCCAAAACTCGAAAAAGCGGCAAAATCTAGCGAAATGTCCCCTTTTTAGAGTATACTCCTAAATGACGTTTTTTTTCGATTTCTTTGGTGATTTCGGCAATTATTAGGGTAATAATGATAATAATTACAAGAATTATATTAATCATAACAATAATGATGATAAAAGTGAGAATAAAGAGAATTTTTGATAACATTTGAATATTATTAATATTATTATTATTATTATTATTATTATTATTATTATTATTTATTATTATTATTATTATATTATTATTATTAATTTTATTATAATTATTATTATTATTATTATACTATTATCTTGATTATTAGTATTATTGCTAAAAAATCTATTATAACTGTAATAATAACAATAATAATAATAAGTATAAGTATAATAATAATAATGCTAGTTGTTATAATATTGTTATTAGTATTATTATTGTTATTATTATCATTATTGTTGTGGTTATTAGTATTATTGCAAAAATATATACTATAACTTCAATAATTGCAATAATAATGATAACAATTGCAATAATGATGATAATAATTGCAATAATGATGATAATGATGATGATAATGATGATAATGATGATGATAACGATAATAATGATGATAATCATGATAATGATGATAATAATAAGAGGAATTGTGTCCATATATAATATAAAAAAGGTATTAGAAAAACATTCCCAAAAGTCGAAAAAGCGGCAAAATCTAGCGAAATATAGCCTTTTGAGAGTATACTCCAAAATGACGTTTTTTCGATTTCTTTGGTGATTTCGGCAATTATTAGGGTAATAATGATAATAATTACCAGAATTGTATTAATCATAACAATAATGATGATAAAAGTGAGAATAAAGAGAATTTTGATAACATTTGAATATTATTAATATTATTATTATAATTATTATTATTATTATTATTATTATTATTATTATTATATTATTATTATTATTATTATTTCTATTACTATTATCTTAATTATTAGTATTATTGCCAAAAAATCTATTATACTGCAATAATAACAATAATAATAATAAGTATAAGTATAATAATAATAATGCTAGTGGTTATAATATTGTTATTAGTATTATTATTGTTATTATTATCATTATTATTATTTGTAATGGTAGTATAATTGCAAAAATGATTATAATAACAGTAATAATTACAGTAATAACGATACTAATTAAGATAATGATATAAATAATTATTATAAAAGCGTTATTATTGTTATTATTATTGTTATTACTATCATTATTGTTGTGGTTATTAGTATTATTGCAAAAATATATACTATAACTCCAATAATTACAATAATAATGATAACAATTGCAATAATGATGATAATAATTGCAATAATGATGATAACGATGATGATAATGATGATAATGATGATGATAACGATAATAATGATGATAATCATGATAATGATGATGATAATAACAGGAATTGTGTCCATATATATTATAAAAATCGTATAAGAAAACATTCCCAAAAGTCGAAAAAGCGGCAAAATCTAGCGAAATATAGCCTTTTGAGAGTATACTCCAAAATGACGTTTTTTCGATTTCTTTGGTGATTTCGGCAATTATTAGGGTAATAATGATAATAATTCCCAGAATTGTATTAATCATAACAATAATGATGATAAAAGTGAGAATAAAGAGAATTTTGATAACATTTGAATATTATTATTATTATTATTATTATCATTATTATTATTATTATTATTATTATTACTATTATTATTACTATTATATTAATTATTAGTAATATTGCCAAAAATCTATCATAAATGAAATAAAAAATAATATAA
>NW_023658163.1:0-25040 GCF_015228065.2 Penaeus monodon
AATAAAAAATTAAAGAAAAAATCCCAAAGTCGAAAAAGCGGCAAAATCTAGCGAAATTAGCCTTTTGAGAGTAAGACTCCAAAATGACGTTTTTTTCCTGAATTTGTGATTCTGTCAATTATTAGGGTAAAAGATAATAATTACCGTGATTTCTTTAATCTGAACAATATGATGAAAAGTGAGATAAGAGAATTTGGATAACATTTGATGATTATTATAATTATACTATATCTTATTTTATCATTATTATCAATTATTCTCATTATTATTATCAGTCTTAGTTATTATTATTATTATTATTATTATATTATTTTATTATTATTATTTTATTATTACTTTATTCTTAAGTAATTATTGCCAACAATATATTATACTGTAAATTACCTAATAATAATAATAAGTATAAATATTTAATACGAATTGTTATACTATTTTTATTAATATCCATTATGTTATTATTAATCATTATTATTTTTTACTGTAGTAAAATTGTAAAATCTTATTATAACAGTAATCATTCCAGTATACGATTTAATTAAAATAATCATATAAATTGATTATAAACTTATTTTGTGTTATTATTATTGCTATTCCTATTATTATTGAGTTGTTATTAGTATAAGATGTAAAATATATTTATACTGCAATATTGCAATAATAATGATAATTATTGCATAATGATGATAATATTGCAATAATTGATGATATCATGATTATATGATGATGAATGATGATAATGATGATGATAGCTGATAATTGATAGGATAAATCATGATAATAATGATGATATCCAGGCATTGTGTCCCTATTATAATAAAAAAGTAAAGAACAAAATCCCAAGTCGAAAAGCGTGCAAATCTAGCGAATATAGCCCTTTTGAGAGTAGACTCCAATGACGTTTTTTTCCATTCATTTGATGATTCTGGCATTATTAGGGTAATAATGATATAATTACCTGAATTCTACTAATTCTGACAATAATGATGATAAAAGTGAAATAAAGAGATTTTGGATAACATTTGTGATTATTATATTATTACTATCATTATTATTATCATATGTCATTATTTCATTATTATGAGCATTCTTATTATTATTATTTTTATTATTATTATTATTTTATTATTATTATTTTATTATTATTATTTTATTATTATTATTTATTATATTTTATAACTTTTTATTAGTATTTGCCAAAAAATATTTATAACTGTAATAATACAATTAATAAAATAATAAGAAGTATAATTATATAATACCGAATTGTTTATAATAGTGTTTATTATCTTATTGTTATTATTATCATTATTATTTTTTTACTGGTAGTATAATTGTAAATAATTATTATACAGTATAATTTACAGTAATACGATATTAATTAAAATACTGATATAAATAATGATTATATAAAACGTATTATTGTTTTATTATTGCTATTACTAATTATTATTGAGTTTTTATTAGTATAGTTGTAAAATTATATTATAAACTGCTATAATTGCAATAGAATGATATTATTGCATATGATTATAATAATTGCAATAATGAATGATAATGTGATGGAAATGATGTAATGATAGTAATATATGATAAACGTGAATAATGATGATAATATGATAATAATATTGATATAAAAGGATGTGTCTATCTACTAAAAAAAAGGTAAAAGAAAAAAATCCCGAAAGTCCGCAAAAGCGCAACTCTAGCGAAAATATTAGCCTTTGAAGTAGAACTCCAAAAGAACGTTTTTTCCATGTCATTTTGATGATTCTGGCTTATTATGGTATAATTAATCATAATTACATGAATTCTATTATCATGACAATAATGATGATACAGGAGATAAGAGAATTTGATAACATTTGATGATTTTAATTAGATTACTATTATCATTATTATTATCAATTATTATCATTATTATCATTATTATTATCTTAAACATTATTATTATTACTACTACTGCTACTATTATTATTATTATTATTATTATTATTATTATTATTACTTTATTATAGTATGATTGCCAAAAAATAATTATCCTGTAAAATAACATAATTAATAATAATACGTAATAATTTAGTAATAATACGAATCTGTTATAATTTGTTATTATATCATTATGTTGTATTATCATTATTATTTGTTTGTACTGGTAGTAGATTGTAAAAATAATTATTATACCCGTGCCTACTTACAGTAAAACGTATTAATTAAAATATGCATATAAATAATGTTTATAAAAACTTATATTGTTATTTTATTGCTATTACTATTATGTATTGTAGTTGTTATTAAGTATGATGTAAAATAGTATTATCTCAATAATTGAAATACTAAGTGATAATTTTGCATAATATGATGATAATAAATGCAATAATGATGAAATTATGATGATATGATGATAATGATGATAATGATGAATGATAACGATAATAAAATGATGTAATGCATTCTACTACTGATGATAATAACATGAATTTGTGTCACTAATATATTAAAAAACGGTAAAGAAAAAATCCAAAGTGCGAAAGCGGCAAAATCTGGGCGATATCAGCCTTTTGAGAGTAGACTCCCCAATGACGTTTTTTTTTCCTTCATATTGATGATTCTGGCAATTGTTATGGTAATAATGAGATAATTCCTGAATTCTATTATATGAATAATGATGATAAAGTGAGAATTAAAGAGAATTTGGATAACATTTGATGCTTATTAATATTTTACTATTATCATTATTATTATCATTATTATCATTATTTCTTATTTATTATCATTTTATTATTAGGTATAATATATAATATATTATTATTATATTATTATTATTATTATTATCTTATTATTTTACTTTAATATTATATTTTGCCAAAAGATAGTATACCTGTAATAATAACAATATAATATAATAAGTATAACATTTAATATCGATTGTTATAATATTGTTAGTTCTCATATTGTTATTATTAATCATTATTATTTTTTTTACTGGTTAGTATAATTGTAAAAATAATTATTATCGTATAATTACAGTAATAACTATATTATTAATAATATAATAAATATGATTATAAAAACGTATTATTGTTATATTGATGCTATTACTATTTATTTGGAGTTGTTTTAGACATTGATTACACAATATATATTATACCTGCAATAAATTCAATATATGATAATTATTGGCAATGAATGATGATAATAGTTTGCAATAATGATGATGATCATGATGATTAATGTATAATGATGTGCTAACGATAATACTGATTGATAGATCATGATAATATGAATGATAATAACAGGAATTGTGTCCTATATAATAAAAAAGTTAAAAGAAAAAATCCCAAAAGTCGAAAAGCGGCAAACTCTAGCGAAATATAAGCCTTTGAGAGTATACTCCCAAAATGACGTTTTTCCATCATTTGATTGATTCTTGGCAATTATTAGGGTATAATGATAATAATTACCCCCTGAATTCTATTAATCATGACAATAATGATGATAAAAGTGAGAATAAAGAGAATTTTGGATAACATTTGATGATTATTAATATTATTACTATTCTAACATTATATATTATCATTATTATCAATTATTATCATTATATTTATCATTAATATTATTACTACTTATATTTTATTATTATTATTATTTATTATTATTATTATTATAATATAATAATAATAATAATATATAATAATAAGAATTTAAAAAATTTTTTTTAAATATATAATAATAAATTAAATGATAATAATACTGATAATAATGAGAATAAATGATATATAATGAATAAGAGTAATAATATTATCATCACAATGTCATATCCAAATTCTCTTATTATACACTTTTTCATCATTATTGTCATGATAATAAATTCAGTAATTATTATCATTATTTACCCTAATAATTGGCCAGAATCATTCAATGCATGGCAAAAGTCATTTTGGATCTACTCTCAAAGGCTTATTTCGCTAGGATTTTGCCGCTTTTTCGCTTTGGGATTTTTTCTTGTTCATTTTTTTATTATTTGGACCAATTCCTGTTATTAATATCATTAGTATACATGATTATCATCTTTTATCCGTTATCATCATCTTATCAATCTTATCATCATTTCATCATCATTATTAGCAAATTATTATCATCATTATTGCCATATTATCATTATTCTTGCCTTTTGCAGTTATGAATATATATTGTTCTCTATACTAAGAACTAAGATATATAGTAATAGCATAATAATACATAATAACGTTTTTATAATCATTTTAGTTCTATCATTATTTGTAATTAATATCGTGTATTACTGTATTATTCGTTATAATAATTTTTTTACAATTATACTCCAGTAAAAATAATAATGATAATAATACAATAATGATATTAATACTATTATAACCATTACGTTAGTTTAATTATACTATTATTATTATTATTGTTTTATTACGTTTAATATATTTTTTGGCATAATACTAATAATTAAAGTAATAATATAATATAATAATAATAATAATAATTATAATAATAATACTAATAATAATACTATATACTGATAATAATCATGATAACTACTGATAATATGTAATAATAAATGATAATAGAATACTATTATAGTTGACTCTCAAATGTTATCCAAATCTCTTTATTCTCACTTTTATCATCATTATGTCATGATTAATAAGAATTCCATGTAATTATTATGCATTATTCCCTCTATAATTGCCAGAATCATCAAATAGTGGAACAACGTCTTTATGTGTCTACTCTCAAGCTATTTTCGCCAAATTTTGCCGCTTTTTCGACTTTTGTGATTTTTTTTCTTTACCTTTTTTATTATTATGGCACATTCCCGTTTATTTCATCATTATTATCATGATTTCAGCATTATTATCGTTATCGATCATCATTATCATCATTATCATCATGAGTCATCATCATTATAATCATTATTGCATTATATTATCAGCCTTTATTGCAATATCATCATTTATTATTGCAATTATTGCAGTTATATATATTTTTTACAATCTATACTAATACACTACATATATAGGAATAGCAATAATAATCACATAAACGTTTTATCTCTTTATTTAATATCATTATTTTAATTGTTCGTTATTACTGTAATTAATTACTGTTATAATAATTATTTTGAACATTATACTACCAGTAAAAAAATATATGATATAATAACATATGTATTAATACATATTATATAATTTCGGATTTTATAATTAATACTTATTTATTATTTTAGTGTTCTTATTACAGTTAGAATAATTTTTTTGGCAATATACTATATATTTAACGTAATTAATATAATCTAAATAATAATAATACTAATAATAATATAATAATAATAATAATGTATAGATAATAATGATAATAATGACAATAGTGAGATAATATGTAATAGTAATATATTAATAATCTCAAATGTTTATCCAAATTCTCTTTATTCTCACTTTTATCATCATTAATTGTCATGAGTTATAGAATTCAGGTAATTATTATCATATTACCCTAATAATTGCCAGAATCCTCATGAATGGAAACTCATTTTTGGAGTCTACTCTCACAATGAGCTATATTTCGCTAGATTTTGCCGCTTTTTCGACTTTTGGGATTTTTTCTTTCCTTTTTTTATTATTATGGACCAATTCCTGTTTATTATCATCATTATTTATCATGATTATCATCATTATTATACGTTTCATCATCATTATCATTATATCATCATTGCATCATCATATCTCATTATTGCAATATTATCATCATTATTGCAATAATTTATCATTATTTGCAATTATTGCAGTTATATATATATTTTTACAATCTATACTAATACAACACAATACTAATGGTAATGCATACATAATAACATAATACGTTTTATAATCATTATTTTATCATTATTTTTACATTAATACGTTTATTACTTTATTATACTGTTCTAATAGTTATTTTTACATTATCCTACCATAAAAAATAATAATGATATAATAACAATAATTATTTAATAACAATGTAGACATCGTATATTATAATTATAACTAATCATTTTATTATCATTGCTTATTATTACAGTTATAATATATTTTTTTGCTAATACTAATTCAAGTAATAATATATAATACTAATAATAATTATAATATATAAAATATAATAATATAATAAATAAAGATAATAATATAATATATATGATAATAATAATGATAATAATGATACTAATGATATAATTGATAGTAATAATATTAATAAAAATCATCAATTTATCCAAATTCTCTTTATTCTCACTTTTATAATCATCTTATTTGTCATGTTAATAGAATTCAGGTATTATTATCATTATGACCCTAATAATTGGCCTATCATAATGATGTAAAACGTCTTTTGGAGTCTACTCTCAAAAGGCTTATATTTCGCTAGATTTTGCGCTTTTCGACTTTTGGGATTTTTTTTCTTTTACCTTTTTTTTATAATATATGGACACAATTCCTGTTTTATTATCATCATTATTTCATGATTTCATCATTAGTATCGTTTCTCATCATTATCTATCATTAATCCATTTCATCAATCATTACATCATTATTGCAAGTCGTATTCTCATATTGCTAATAATTATCATTATTATTCTTATTGCAGTTATAATATATTTTTTCATCTATACTAATAACAACTACAATAATAATAGTATGCATAATATAACATAATACGTTTTGTTATATTCATTATTTATATTATTTATTTTAATTAATCTCGTTGTACTGTAATATTACTGTTTTTATATACTGATTTTTACAATTAATACACCAGTAAAAAATAATAATGATTATCAATATGATATAATACAATATTATACAATTCGTTTATTATAATTATACTTATTATTATATTTATGTGTTTTATTACAGTTATAGAATATTTTTTGGCATAATACTAATATTCAAGTAATAAATAATATATAATATAATAATAATAATAATGAGAATAAGAATTACTATAATAATAATGATAATAATATGGGGATAATATGATAATAATGATATATAATGAATATATAATAATATTATAATCAGCAAATGTTATCCAAATTCTCTTTATTCTCACTTTTATCATCCTTATTGTCCATGATTAATCTAATTCAGGTAATTATTATCATTATTACCCTATAATTTCCAGAATCATCAGTGAATGGAAAAAACGTCATTTTGGAGACTCTCTCAAAGCTATATTTCGCTAGATTTTGCGCTTTTCGACTTTTGGGATTTTTTTTCTTTTACCTTTTTTTTTTTTATATTGGCACAATCCTGTTATTATCATCATTATTATCATGATTTATCATCATATTATCTGTTAGCATCAATTATCACATTATCATCATCTTATCATCTTGTGCATTATTATCAATCTTATTGCAATAATTATCATTATTATGCAATTCTTGCAGTTATAATAGATATTTTTAAATTAACTAATAACAAACTACAATAAGTAGTAAATTCTAATGAATACTCCCAATAATAACGTGTTTTATAATCTTATTTATATCATTATTTTATTATTCGTTATTACTGGTATTACTTACTGGTTTAATAATTATTTTTACAATTATACTACCTAAAAAGAATATAATATAATAATAACAATAATGATATTAATAACACTATTATAACAATTCGTATTATTAAAAAAAAAAATAATTATACTTATTATTATTATTATTGTTATTATTCAGTTATAATATATTTTTTGGCATATACTAATAATTAAGTAAGAATAATACACTAATAATATATATAATATATAACACATAGACTAAATATAAATAATCTAATAATAATATAATAATAATAATCATAATGATAATAATAATGATATAATGCTAATAATGATAATAATAATAGAATAGTATAATATTAATAATCCAACTGTTTTATCCAAATCTCTTTATTTCTCACTTTTATCATCATTATTGATCATGATTATCATTCAGGTATTATTATCATTATTACCCTAATGTTGCCAGAATCATCAATGAATGGAAAAACGTCCATGTTGGAGTCTACTCTCAAAGGCTATATTTCGCAGATTTGCCGCTTGTTGTCGACTTTGGTTTTTTTTTCTTTTTACCTTTTTTTTTTATTATATATGGACACATTCCCTGTTATTTCATCATTATTAGCAGATTTTCATCATTTTGCGTGTATCATCATCATTTATCATCATTATCCTATTATCATCTCTTATCCTCATTATTGCATTATTATCATCATTATTTTGCTAATAATTTCATTATTATTGCAATTTTGCAGTATATAATATATTTTGCATCTATACTATTAACAACTCACATATCTAGTATAGCATAATAATACCAATAATTAACGGTTTTTAGATCATTTTTATATCATTATTTATTAATTCGTTATTACTGTAATTATTACTGTTAAATAATTATTTTTCAATTATACTACTAAAACTATAATGAATATAACATAATGATATTATAACAATATTATAACAATTCGTATAATTAAGAATTCTACTTATATTATTATTATTGTTAGTATTACAGTTTATAATATAAAGTTTTTTTTTTGTTTTTTGGCAGTTAAAAATACTATATTAAGTATAATATAATAATAATAATAAATAATAAATACTAATATAATAATACTATAAATAATATAATAAAATAGAATATGAAAGAATAATGATAATAATGATAATAATGATAATAATAATGATATAGTAATTATATTAATATCTCAAAAATAGTTATCACTTCTCTTATTCTCCTTTTATCATCAATTTTTTTTTAAATTTTTTTTTTTTTTGGGTTCCCCCCCCCCCCCCCCTGATTAATGAATTCCAGGTATTAAATTATCATTATTACCCCTAATAATTGCCAGAATCATCAATGATGGAAAAAACGGTCATTTTTGGAGTCCTCTCTCAAAAGCTATATTCGCTGATTTTGCCGCTTTTTCGACTTTGGGTTGTTTTTCTTTTACCTTTTTTTTATTATATATGGACCAATTCCTGTTATTACATCATTATTATCATGATTATCATCATTATTATCGTATCATCAGCATTATCTCATTATCATATTAATCTCATCATTATCATCATTATTGCAATTATTATCTATCATATTGCAATAATTATCATTATTATTGCAATTATTGCAGTTAATATATATTTTTACATCTATACTATAACACTACAATAAATGTGATGCATTATACCATTAATAACGTTTTTATAATCATTATTATATCATATTTAATTAATATCGTTATTACTGTATTATTATTGTATAATCATTATTTTACATTATACTACAAGTAAAAAAATAATAATGATAATCATAACAATAATGATATTATACCAATATTATACATTCGTAAGTATGTAATTATACTTATTATATTTTAATTGTTATTATTACAGTTATAATATTTTTTTGGCAATAATACTATATTGAAAAGTATAATAATATATAATATAATATAACTAATATTAATATATATAATCTAAATAAATATAAATATAATATAATACTATGATAAATAATGATATCCTGATATAATGATATAATAATGATAATAGTATAATTTAATAGCATCAAATGTTATCCAATTCTCTTTATTCTGCCTTTTATCATCATTGATTGTCATGATTATGGAATTCGGTAATGATTATCTTATATACGCCTAATATTGCCAATCATCAATGAATGGAAACAACGTCATTTTGGAGTCTAAACTCCTAAGCTATATTTCGCTAAGTTTTTGCCGCTTTTTTCGACTTTGGGATTTTTTTTCGTTTCCTTTTTTTTATTATATATGGACACTTCCTATTATTATCATCATTATTATCCTGATTATCATCATTATTATCGTTGATCATCATCATTATCTCATTATCCTCATATATCATCTCATTTCATCATTATTGCAATTATTAATCATCATGTTTGCAATAATTATCATTTTTATTGCAATTATTGCAGTTATATCTTTTTTTACATCTTATACTAATAACACTACAATAATAATTATAGCAATATAATACCAATAATAACGTTTTTATATCATTTTTATCATTATTTTAATTAATATCGTTAGTACTGTAATTATTACTGTTATAAATAATTATTTTTACATTATACTACCAGTACAAAAATATAATGATAATAATAACAATAATGATATTAATAACAATATTTAACATTCGTATTATTATATTTACTTATTATTAATTAGTATTGTTTATGTTTACAAGTTACTATATTTTTTGTCAATAATACTATAATTAACGTCTAATAATAATAAAAATATAATAATTAATAATAATAATAATGATAATAATAATGTAATAAGGATATATGATATAATAATGATATAGTAGATATTAATAATCATCAAATGTTATCCCAATGCTCTTATTCTCACTTTATCATCATTATTGTCCATGATTATAATATCGGTAATTATTATCTTATTACCCTAATAAAATTGCCAGAATCACAAATGATCGGAAAAACCGTCATTTTGGAGTCTACTCATCAAAAGGCTAGCTTTCGCTAGTTTTTGCCGGCTTTTTCGACTTTTGGATTTTTTTTGCTTTTACCTCTTTTCTTTGTATATATGAGCACATTCCTGTTATTATCATCATTATTATCATGATTATATCATTTTACGTTATCATCATCATTTTCATCATTATCGCATTACAATCTCATTATCATCATTATTGCCATTATTATCATCATTATTCCAATAATTTCAGTATTGCTTTCTTGCGTTATAATATCTATTTTGTACATCTATACTAATCACTACAATATAATGTTAGCAATATAATAAAACCATAATAACGTTTTTAGAAATCATTATTTATATCATTTTTTAATTAATATCGTTTATTCTGTATTATTACTTTATATATTATTTTTACAAAGTATACTTCTAGTAAAAAAAATATAATGATAATACTACAATCTGATATTGAATAACCATATTATACAATTCGTATTATTACATAATTATACTTCTTATTATTATTATTTTTATTATTCCAGTATATAATTATTTTTTTGGCAATAATCTAATAATTAAGTATAATAATAATATAAATAATATAATAATAATATATAATATAATAATAATAATAATATGATATAATAATGATATGTAATAATGATAATATATGATAATAGTAATAATATTAAAATCCATCAATGTGTCCAAATTCTCTTTATTCTCACTTTTTATCCTCATTATTGCATGATTATAGAATTCAGTAATTATTATCTTATTACCCTAATAATTGGCCAGCAATCTCAATGAATCGGAAAAACGTCATTTTGGAGTCTACTCTCAAAGGCTATATTTCGCTAGATTTTTCCGCTTTTTCCGGACTTTGGGATTTTTTTCTTTTACTTTTGTTTTTATATATGGACACAAATTCTGTTATTTCATCATTATTATCATGATTATCGCATTAATTATCGTTAATCATCATATTATCCATTCATCATCATTTCACATTATCAATCATCATTATCTCAGATGCAATTTTATCATCATTATTGGCAATATTATCATTATTATATGCAATTATTGCAGTTTAATATATAGTTTTACATCTAACTAATAACAACTACATAATAATAGTAATAGCAATAATCATACCAATAATAAACGTTTTTTTTAATCATATTATATATCATTATTTTAATTAATTCGTTATTATTGTAATTATTACTGTGATAATATTTTTAACATTTACTACCAGTAAAAAAATAATAATGATAATATAACTATGATTTAATAAAATATTATAACAATTCTATTATTATATTATGACTTCTTATTTATTTTATTGTTATTATTACGTATATATCTTTTTTGGCATATACTAATAATTAAAGTATAATATAATACTATAATATAAATAATATACTAATAATAATAATAATGTAATAATAATAATACTAATATAATATAATAAATAATGATAATAATATGATACTAATGATATAATGATAATAATAATGATATAGTAAAATATTACGACTCATCAATGTTATCCAATTTCTCATTTATTCTCACTTTTATCATCATTATTGCATGATTAATAGAATTCAGGTATTAGTATCATTATAACCCTAATACTTGCCGAATCATCAATGAATGAAAAAACAGTCCTTTTGGAGTCTAACTCTCAAAGGCTATATTTCGCTGATTTTGCCGCTTTTTCGCTTTTGGGATTTTTTTTTTACTTTAACTTTTTGTTATTAGTATGGACCAATTCCTGTTATATCATCATTATATCTGGTTATCTCATTATTATGATTTCATCATCATTATCATCATTATCATCATTACATCATCATTATCATCATTATTGCAATTTAATTTCTCATTAATTTCACTAATTTCATTCTTATTGCAATTATTGCAGTTATAATTATTTTTTACCTCTATACTAATAACACCTAGAAATAAATATATAGTTCGCAATATATAACAATAATAACGTTTTTTCTAATCCATTATTTATATCATTATTTTAATTAATAATCGTTATTACTGTATTATTACTGTTAGTAAATTATTTTACATTTACTACCATAAAAAAATAATTGATAATAATAACATAATGATATTATAACATATTTATAACATTCGTTTATTTAATTATAATTATTATTATTATTATTTTTATTATTACTTTTATAATATATTTTTTGGAATGAATATAATAATTAATACTAATATTAATAATAATAATAATAATAATTATAATAATATAAGAATATATATATAATAATAAGATCTAATAATGATACAATGATAAAATGATAATATATGATAATAGTATAATATTAATAATCTCAATGTTATCCCAAATTCTCTTTATTCTCACTTTTATCATCATATTGTCTGTTATAGAATCCGGTAATTTATCATTATTACCCTAATATTGCCAGAATCTCAAATGAATGGAAAAACGTCATTTTGGAGTCCTACTCTCAAAGGCTATAATTTCGCTAGATTTTGCCGCTTTTTCAGCTTTTGGGATTTTTTTTCTTACTTTTTTTTATTATATATGGACCATTCCTTTTTAGTATCATCATTTTAATCATTATTACATCATTATTATCGTTATTCATCATCATTTTCATCATTATCTCTCATTTCATCATTATTGCATTATTGCATCATTATTGCAATAATTATCTTATTATTGCATTAAGTGCAGTTATCTATATCATTTTACATCTATCTAATGAACAACTAACAATATAATAGTAATATCATAATATACCCATAATAACGTTTTTATAATCTTATTTATTCCTTTTTTATTAATATCGGTTATTATTGTATTATTACTGTTATAATAATTATTTTACAATATACCTAAGAAAAAAAAAAAAAAAAAAAAAAAAAAAAAACGTAAAAAATAAAATGAAATAATAACAATAATGATTTATATCATATTATAACATTCGTATTATTATAATTATACTTATTATTATTATTATATGGTTTTATTACATTTTTATAAATATATTTTTTGGCAATATCTATAATTAAAGTAATAATTAATATATAATAATATAATAATAATAATCATATAATATATATAATATATATATAATAATCAATAATAATGAAATAATAGTAATAATAATGTGCATAAATGATAATACTGATATAATGAATTATACTAATATAATGTATAATATTATATCATCAATGTTATCCAAATTCTTTTATCTCACTTTTCATCATCTATTGTGCGTGAATTATAGACTTCGGTAATTATTCATTATTACCCTAATAATTGCCAGAATCATCCAAATGATGTAAAAAACGTCATTTTTGGAGTCTCTCTCAAAGGCTATATTTCGCTTGATTGCCGCTTTTTCAGACTTTTGGGATGTATGTCTGTTACGCTTTTTTTTATTATATATGGACAACAACTAAATTGACCCTGTTTTTATCATCAGGATTATCATGATTATAAATCATTATTATTAATCCGTACCCTCATCATTACTCATATCATCTTTCATCATCATTATCATCATTATTGCAATTATTATCATCATTATTGCAATAATTATCATTATTATTGCAATTATTGCAGTTATAATATATGTTTTTACATCTATACTAATAACAACTACAATAATATAGTAATAACAATAATAATAACAATAATAACGTTTTTATAATCTTTATTTTATTCATTATTTTTAATGTTATCGTATTACTGTATTATTACTGTTATAATAATTTTTTTTTACATTATTGTAGTGGACCGCCTTTGTACGTCCCCTCGGTCCCCTACATATTCTTTCGTCTCCCCCCTTTTCGAGATGAAGGGCGGCGTTCCTCCTCGTTTCCACGGAGGTGTCGCAGCCTCGTACCCCCCTAGGTTGCCTAAAGCCCCTTTTTTTTATCCCCCGGGGTTGAGGATGCCCGTAAACGGTGAGGAAGCTGGGGCAACAGAAAACGGAAGCCACCTGGAGCGACTCACCTGCGCGGCCTCGTCACCCGTCCTTATATTTTATGCTTTGCTTTGGTGTTCTTTTTTTATTTTAGTATGTTTTAATATTTTAGTATGTTTTAATAAACATTTTTACATCGTGTTTTAGACGAACGTTGGGAAAAGAGACCACCACACAGAAAATGAATTTGCAAAATCTTTTAATCTTTATTTACCTCATTATTATTTTCATCTTAACTTTATTATGAATATTTTACATTTTATATTTTTACATTTTTATTTTTCTACATTTTTATATATTTATGAACGATCTTACCATGTACAAAAGGGTTTTCTTTTTTACTTTTTTACTATTTTGTTTCAAGGAACTTTTTTCATTTATGAATAACTTTTTAAAAGTCATTTTAATTATATGTAAAGACATTTTAGTGTACAAGGGAAAGTTTTTTATGTGAGATTTTTTTAGAACCAAACTCATTTTTCGCGGGCCGAGGTGACAAGGAAAAGCCCCCGGGCCCCTTTCAAGGGCAGATCGGTGTGACTGTGGTTGTGGTGCCCAAGTATAGGTGGTCTGGGAAATGAGAGAGAATGATTCAGTTTTTATATGTGAGAGAAGGGGGTTCTCTTTTTAATGTTTGCCTCGTGTTTATTGTTTTCTGTTTTTGTC
Source organism: Penaeus monodon (assembly GCF_015228065.2). Classification (NCBI taxonomy): domain Eukaryota; kingdom Metazoa; phylum Arthropoda; class Malacostraca; order Decapoda; family Penaeidae; genus Penaeus; species Penaeus monodon. The sequence goes on from NW_023658163.1 coordinate 15,203, forward strand.
TTGTGTTTTAGTGTTTGTTTTACTGTGCCGTATTTCGTTTTGTCCTGTTTTGTCTTTATGTTACAAAATAAATAGATAATATTATAATACCTTTTGATAAGCCCCCGACTCTATGTAAGAAGAAGGGCTGAATAACGCCTAAACATATTCTATTCTAAAGCTAAACGGCCAACAATCAAAAACCCAAAAGTATAGATGAAGCTCTGTACACCCTCTCCTCGGGATTTCAACCACGCCTACCTCACTTCGGCTCTTTGCACAACTACACTTCACACACATACATACGCACACCACTGCCCGCTCCTTTCCACAATTCCTCTAACATTGCATCCCTTCTTACAACATACACTCGTTCCCGAACGTACCAATGGGGTTGGTGGCAGTGACCTCATTTACACCCTTTTAATGAGGCCTGGGGGATGTTGTAATTAATGAACACAACAACCCTACCCCCATTTTTGGCGGCTAGCGGGGGGACGCGATAGTTTGGCGTTTTGTTTTACCAACGTGCTTTGCTAATTTTGTTTACCACCGAGGTGATTAGTGCGATTGTTTTACCTTACGTAATGTTTTGTCATATTGTCTTGTAACTTTAAAGCGTGAATTTTAACGTTTATTATACGTTCAGGGGGAGGAGAGATTTGCAAAATCAGTGTTTAGTTTGCCTTTGCCTTATAAGTTCAGAGGGATAATTATACAGGTTTATAGGTCGCCGGTCTTAATTGTTTTAGTGGGGTCAGTATTTTATGAACGAGTGGCTTATTGTATTTATTAACGTGATTATGGGGAAGAGAACACGTCGCAACATGATACCGATCAGGAGCTGGGACCGTGGGTAGCTCACGATACTTCGAGTGGCAGTGATTTGCCGGGGATGAGTCGCGAAATGAGCGCCGCGGCGGCCGAAAGAGATCCTCCGACGCGCAAAACCACTGGATCTCTCGATGTACGAGGAACTTTCACAGCGGTACCACAATTGGCTGAACGATTTGTTGTGGTACAGGAGCAGTGTACTAGTTTTAGCACGTCGAGTAGGCCAGGCAAATTCAGAGGAAGCCCAGATTGCAGGACCCCATGAAAGAGTATATTTCACTAGAGAGTCGGTGCCCCCTTTAGAGCAGAGATTCCCGCATCACAACCACTGAAACGAAATCAAGAGGTAGAATCTGGATACGGCACGCCCGAGAATGCCACTTATCCACATAATGATGCCGCGTTTATTCGCGCTGCGAAAAGTTCATGCCGAGGCACAGCAGATGTCGTTGTAAATTCGCAATTTTTGAGGGGATAAATTCAGGGGAAATTTTAAAGGGTAAATTAAGGGCTAATTTAGGGGTACATGTTCCTCTACAGATTTCTTCAGGCATTTTAAATGATTACAAATTAGCCCAGGTCAGGCACCCGCTGATTTCTTTGTAATGATTGAAACGACCGTGTATCAGGGAGTAAGAGATTATCCCCGAGCGATGGGCGCTCCAGACGAAGTCATGCGCCAATCTTTTTGCAGGGACTTCCAATTTGGTTACGGGAAGCAATCGTGTTGCATGATGAGGGTCCCCCTTCCGCAGTTAGTAGATGCCACGCAGAAATTTTGGAGCCCTCCCCCACGATGGTGGATCCGTCGAGGACCGCCCACGGTCATTGATAGTTCTGTGCGCGAAAGTATGCAGCACCCCGCGTGACTCTGTGCGTTACCGTGGCGATAGTCCGCCTCGCCGCCGTTACCCGTATACCAACATGAAAACAAAAACCCGGATTCCAGGGAGAGGAGATGTTGCCAGATGTAAGTTTGTTTTAAATGTAATGCGAAAGGGGCACATTTCACGAAACTGTCCCTTTTCGCAGGCCCACGGAAGGCAGCCGTTCCATCCTTTCGTGAGCACGTCAGACGGGAACCCGGGGCTCAAACTCCCGAGATGCCTCTGGGGGCGCCCGTGAGTGATGCGATTCGTTTCCGGCAGACCCCATGTTTCGTATCGGTGTAAATGGTATTATTTGTAATTGCTTGTGGACACGGCTCAGAATAACTTTGATATGTGAAAAGATGAAGGAGAAATTGAACTTAAAAGGGGGGATTCAGCCTTCCTTTAGATCGCTAAGAAGCGCTTTCGGGCCATTCCTTAGAACGACGGGGGATGTAAACCTTTCTTTGTTCTGAGTGAAAAGTGTAAAATTACCCATAAAGTAAATATTGTAAATGACACGGTATCCTTCCCGGGAGATTTTTTTGATGGGGATGGATTGGTTGAGGCGATTCAATTTTCGAATGGTAGCATATCATTCACCTGCCCGTAACTACATGGTGTTCAAGGGTGCCCGAGTCAGAATGGCATTAAACAGATTGTCCCTCGTTAGGTCTCTGGGAGATAACAGAGCGCCCGTACGCAGAGTTCAGGTACGCGTTGGGGCGTCCGCAGAAGGATCACGCCGGTCTTTTGTGCCAAAACAATCGTGTGTCCGCGGGGTCTGGAATGTTTATTACGGGTGTAGTTTCGGGGACTTCCCAGCATCGATTGTTCAGGTTGCGGGAAAAGACTGCAAGGTTTTAAATTCCGCGAAGTATTGTGCGGTGACAGATGGTAGTTGCCAATTTGGGTTGTGAATGATCGTTACCACAGTAATTTTCCACAGGGGAGCTGCATTGCCCAGCTTGAAGTGTTTAAATGAGGTTTATTCAAATCAATTCGAGGGTCATTCTACAGGTTATTTAGATTGCCAGCAATTGCAGGAGGATTGTAGAGTGCGCGATCTTAGTTCGGGGGTACTGAAAGTTGCATTTCTCATGAGGTGGTGGTTCGCCTAAACATAAAAACCAGATATCGATTTTAATGAGTTAGGGATGATTTTGATACAAGTATGGTATATCAGTTTTCGGGTATAATGATCAGGACTTCCAGTTTTTTTCCATCCACGAGTATGGACGTATGTACGTTTTCATTCGCCTTCAGGTAAAGATTCCTTTATTCCTAAGGCAGATTTAACCATCTCGGTTCGGTCAGACGAGCTCAGTTACTTGATGTGATAGACAGAAAACGCGGTCCTCTTTGATGAAGACGCCCCTTTAGGACGAACCCCCGGGGATCCGTCATACGATTCCCACGGCAGACTGTCAGCCGACAAAAACGGGGCAATGGAGGCTCCCGGGAAAAAGCGCTCGCGCTACAATCCGTGACGAGTGCGCCAAGATGTTGAGAGACGATGTCATTGAGCCATTCCATGTCACCCTGGTTGTCTCCGGTCGTCTTGGTCAAAAAAAAAGACGGGGGAGTACGATTTGCGTCGATTATAAAGGATTAAATCGTGTTACTACGGCAGATGCGTATCCGATGCCGCGCCTTGATCAGACTATAGATGAGCTTGAGGGCACTCAGTGGTTCACACCTGGTGCCAGGTCCGCATACTGGACTATTGAGGTAGAAGAGAAAGATCGGGCCCAAAACCGCCTTCAGCGATGGCTTCAGATTATTTCAATTTTAAAAGGATGCCATTCGGGTTAGCAACTGCCCCCCCTACATTTCAGAGAGCAATAAATGCTGTACTGAGTCCGGTATTAGGGAAGCACGCCCTGGCTTACCTCGACGATGTATCATATACTCTTCCTCATTTGAAGAACATCTTGATCATTTAGATGAAACTTAAAGTTTGCTATCACAAGCTGGTTTTAGGCTTAATGTGCAAAAATGTCCCTTTTGGGAGTTAACACTTTTAAATTTCTCGGTTTTTTTCACACCACAGGGTATCTTGCCTGATCCCGAGAAAGTAAAAGGGTATTGCTGATATGAAACCACCGAAGACAGTAAGGCAAGTTAGACGTTTTTGGGAGCCACAGGTTTTTTAGGAGGGATATTGGTCATTATGCTTCGGTTGCTGCTCCAATCACACAGCTTCAAGAAAAAACACTAAATTTAGGTGGGAGGCCAAGCAACACAAGCTTTTGATGAAATTTAAATCTAAACTAACTTCAGCTCCAGTATTGAGGGAAACCTAACTTTAACGAGAGTTTTGAACTGCATTGCGATGCTTCCGGTTTTGCCATTGGGGCATGTCTGATGCAAAGAAATGAAAAGGGAATGCCACAAGCAGTTGCCTACTATTCTCGTAAGTTGAGGATGCCGAAAAGAAATACCCGTAATAGATCACGAAGCCTTGGCAGTAGTGGAAGCATTCGCCACTATAATCCGTATTTGTATGGGCCGTCATTTCCAGATTTTCACTGACCATCGTCCGCTTTTTCATGTTTTTCCCAAGGACGACTAAGTCGGTCAGAATGACTAGTGGAGCCATGAATTATCGTTTTTTTAAATTTTGAGCTGAAATATAAGCCAGGTGCATCACATAAAGTTCCCGATTTGCTGAGCCGTAAGTTGCTAACATTGACGAGGAACTGAGCCCTCAAAGAGTTGCAGAGGCCAGGTAGAGACCCATTATGGCAGGAGTTTGCGGAGTATTTTTAAAGGGAAAAAAGGGTGCCAAGACGGAGATTTCCACTCCCCCTTGAGGAATTCGAATTTAAAGGATGGATTTCTGTATCATGTTGAACCTTCCCGAGCGGGTGCTTCAGCAATTAGTAACCCTAGTCTTTAAGAGATGTACTCTTCAGCTTGTGCATAATGACAGGTTTAGCTGCACATCCTAGCATCTTCAGGACGTATTGCAGGCTGCGAGATAGATTCTACTTCCCAAAGATGCTTTCAGAGGTGAGAAGGATGTCGGTTCCTGTAGGGAGTGTCAGAGAAGAAAGGGGTCGGTCGTCCCTGCTCCTTTGGCCTCGATGCCCGAGGTCACACAACCGTTTGATAGGGGCTCGGCTGATTTGATAGACAGCTAGGTTCTGCGGTGGCCATCGATACGTTCTAGTCATTACGATCGTTTCACTCGCTATTTGCAATTGGTTCCTCTTCATTCTAAGAATGCAGAGACTGTAGCAGATGCTTTCGTGAAGGAATATGTTACTCTGTTTGGGCCTCCGAAAACATTATTAACAGATAACGGGGCAGAGTTTATAAATGCATTTTTTAGAGATGTTGCAGGATATTGCAGGTAAAAACAAGTATGCTACCGCTTACCACCCACAGGCTAATGGTATGGTTGAGCGCAGCAATCGTGTCATAAAAGATTCGTTGGCACACTTGTGGATCAACACCCCAACGACTGGAACGATCTTCTGCCGTATGTAAGACTGGCGCTGAACACGGCACTGCATCGCAGCATCAACCAAAAGCCCCTTTTTCTACTTACAGGCAAGACTGTTACTTCCCAGGAAATCTTACGAATTATGAAGATGCAGACGAGGATGCCGCAGGACGTTGCGTGAGAGGGTGAACGACGCCCGAGAGACTGCAGTCCAGGTTGCAAGAGACTCCAGAGAAAGACAGGCGCGAGATCACGACAGGCGTGTGAGACGTCATGCAGGATTTGACGTGGATGACCTCGTCCTGGTTTAAAAGAAGTTCGTCTGAGGACGCGAGCCCGAATGCAGCTTTGAGGCCCCGGTGAACGGTCCCGTGCGAGTGCTGAAGATCATTGGTCCTGTGAACTATGTGGGTGGGAGAACCCGTACACTCTGCGGGGCGAGATGATCTGCCATGCGAATCGTCTACGCCATACAGGCCGAGGGCAGATTTGGAGTTCCGGAGCCGCCACAAGAGGAAATGGAAGAGGATGCTGATGATCCAGCCAGGCAAACGACGAAGTAGAGGAGAATGTCGATGATCCAGGCCAAGTACACAACGAAATGGAGATGATGCACATGACCCAGCCCAGGTCGATGGGTGAAGGATCGGGAGAGGATGAATAAAGTGGAGAACAAGGCAAACCAGGGGCAGGGTTGTGAGTTGCATGTATTTTACCAAAAGGGGGGTCGGTCATTACCAAAGGGGAGTCGGGCAGTGGTTGTAACCCCAGAATTTCTCACGTATATACCTTAAACACTGCTCTTTATTCCCTTATAAACCACTAATCCTGTGCATCTCTTTTCAGTTGTAAAGTCCTGGGTTTTGCCTGAGCAAGGTAGACGATTACGTCTCCCGTCCATATCTGTCCCAAAATATCCTTTCAGGAGCTAATGGTGAGCGCCAGTCGCCGCTACACGCGACGCCGAAGCACGCCAACTCGGCGTTGGCGCGCTTTCAGGGGGAGGTGTTGTAGTGGACCGCCTGTGTACGTCCCCTCGGTCCCCTACATATTCTTTCGTCTCCCCCCTTTTCGAGATGAAGGGCGGCGTTCCTCCTCGTTCCACGGAGGTGTCGCAGCCGTACGCCCCTAGGGTTTCCTAAAGCCCCTGTTTTTTTTTTCCCCCCGGGGGGGAGATGCCCGTCAACGGTGAGGAAGCTGCGGCAACAGAAAACGGGAAGCCACCCGGAGCGACTCACCTGCGCGGCCTCGTCCCCCCGTCCTTTTATTTTATGCTTTGCTTTGGTGGGTTTGCTTTTTATTTTAGTATGTTTTTTAAAATTTTAGTATGTTTTAATAAACATTTTTACATCGTGTTTTAGACGAACGTTGGGAAAAGAGACCACCACACAGAAATGAATTTGCAAAAACTTTTAATCTTTTTTACCTCCTTATTATTTCATCTTAACTTTATTATGAATATTTTACATTTATATTTTTTTTATTTTTATATTTTTATATTTCTACATTTTTATATATTTATGAACGATCTTACCATGTACATAATGGTTCTTTTTTACTTATTTTACTATTTTGTTTCAAGGAACTTTTATTCATTTTATGAAATAACTTTTTAAAGTCATATTAATTATTATGTAAGAACCCTTTTTGTGTACAATGCAAGTTTTTTATGTGAGATTTTTTTAGAACCAAAATCAGTTTCGCGGGCCGAGGGGACAAGGAAAAGTCCCCGGCCCTTCAAAGGGCAGATCGGTGTGACTGTGGTTTTTGGTGCCCAAAATAGGTGGTCTCGGGAATGAGAGAGAAGTTATTCATTTTTATATTTGAGAGAAAGGGGTTTTTTTGTTTAATGTTGTCTCGGTTTTATTGTTTTTCGTTTTTGTCTTGTGTTTTAGTGTTTGTTTCTGTGCGTATTCGTTTTGTCCTGTTTTATCTTTATGTACAAAAAAATAGATAATATTATAATACCTTTTGATAAGTCCCGACTATGTAAGAAAGGGAAAGGCTGAATAACGCTAAAACAATTCCTATTCTAAAGTAAACGGCCAAAATCAAAACCTAAAGTATAGTGGCATCTGTACACCCTCTCCTCGGGATTTCAACCAGCCTACCTCACTTCGGCTCATTTGCACAATCACTTCACCACATACTACGCACACCACTGTCGCTCCTTCCACAATTCTCTAACATTGCATCCTTCTTTCAACATAACTCGTTCCGAAGTACCAACGGGTGGGGCAGTGACCACTACACCTTTTAAAACTGGGAATGTTGTAATTAATGACACAACATACTACCAGTAAAATAATAATAATGATAATAATAAAAATATATATAATAACAATAATATAACAACTATTATTTTAATATACTATTTTTATATATTGTTATATTACGTTATAAATTTTTTGGCATATACTAAAAATTAAAGTAAAAATAAAATAAAATAATAATAATAAAAAAAATAATATAATAAATGATAATAATGATAAAAAATGATAATAATAAATAATAAAATTGCTAATGTAATATACTATAATCTCAAATGTTATCCAATTTCTCTTTTTCCACTTTATCATCATTATTGTCATGATTTAAAAGAATTCAGGTAATTATTATCATTATTACCTAATTTATTCCAAATCATCAAATGAGGAAAAACTCATTTGGACTACTCTCAAAAGCTATTTTCGCTAGATTTTGCCGCTTTTTCGACTTTGGGATTTTTTTTTCTTTACCTTTTTGATTATTTATGGACCATTCCTGTTTTTATATATATCATTTATCATATTTTCGTTTATTTATCATCATTATCATTCATTATCATCATCATTATCATCTATTGCAATTTTATCATATTTGCAATAATTATCATTATTATGCAATTTGCAGTTATAATATATGTTTTATCATTTACTAATTACAACTAATATAATAATAATAACAATAATAATAACAAAGAACGTTTATAATCATTATTATATCATTATTTTATTAATTCGTTATTACGTAATTATACTGTTTATAATTATTTTTACAATTATACTACAGTAAAATATAAAATAATAATATAATATAATAATAAAAATGATATCAATAAATATTAAATTCGTATTATTATAATTATACTTATTATTATTATTATTGTTATTATTAATTATACTATTTTTTGGCAATAATACTAATAATTAAGTAATAATAATAATAATAAATAATAATAATAATAATAATAAAATAATAAATAATAATAATATAATAAATGATAATAATGATAATAATGATAATAATAAAAATATAAATATAATAATATAATAATCAAATGTTATCTCAAATTCTCTTTATTCTCACTTTTATCATCATTATTGTCATGTTAATAAATTCAGGTAATATTATCATTATTACCAATATTGCCAGATCATCAAATGATGGAAAAAACGTCATTTTGAGTCTACTCTCAAAGGTATATTTTGCTAATTTTGCCCTTTTTGTTTTGGATTTTTTTTTTCTTTTTTTTTATTAAAAATGGACACAATCATTATCAAGATTATCATCATTATTATCGTTATCATATCATTCATTTATCATCATATCCATTATATCATTATTGCAATTATTATATCATTATTGCAATAATTATCATTATTATTGCAATTATTGCAGTTATAATAATTATTTTTACAATTATACTACCAGTAAAAATAATAATATGATATAATAACAATAATGATATCAATAACAATATTACTAACAATTCGTATTATTATAATTATACTTATTATTATTATTATTGTTATTATTACAGTTATAATATATTTTTTGGCAATAATACTAATAATTAAATAATAATAATAATAATAATAATAATAATAATAATAATAATAATAATGATAATAATGATAATAATGATAATAATGATAATAATGATAATAATAATGATAATAGTAATAATACTAAGAATCATCAAATGTTATCCAAATTCTCTTTATTCTCACTTTTATCATCATTATTGTCATTAATAGAATTCAGGTAATTGTTATCATTATTACCCTAATAATTGCCAGAATCATCAAATGAATGGAAAAAACGTCATTTTGGAGTCTACTCTCAAAAGGCTATATTTCGCTAGATTTTGCCGCTTTTTCGACTTTTGGGATTTTTTTTCTTTTACCTTTTTTTATTATATATGGACACAATTCCTGTTATTATCATCATTATTATCATGATCTTCCTTCGGTGCCGTGTTGGTCCCACTGCAATATATAGTTGGGGAACAAGATCATACACGTAAGGGCCAGAGTAAGAGAAAAAGAAAGGCAACAGAGAAGAGGGGGTGTTAAGTACCACTAGCCGGTGATTTATAAAAATTTGCGGTTTTTAATGTTGGTTTTTTAATTATTTTCGTCTTTTTTTTTCATTTTGTGTTTTATTTTCACAAAGATAAAGGAGAAAATAGAAGAGGGAGACGTCAGTAGCGGTCCGCAAAGACCTGACTTGAACTACCCACCGTCTCTGATAGATATGAGAGTAGATAAGGGACGACTCGGCGTCGCGAAGATCTATTTGAAACCATAGTCATCACACAGATAGAAATAGATGCAACTTGTAAAATTTTGTACGAACATCTCACGACGACAAAATTGCGGTAAAGAGATACAAATTAATCTTTACGCGCACTAAGACGAGTCAACCTTTTAAAATTTTTTTT
>NW_023658164.1:2500-7500 GCF_015228065.2 Penaeus monodon
CTTCGTGGCTGCTCGTCCATGTTGTCTTCATCCTCCTGGTCCCTGGTGTAATCTGCTCGTCCTCGATTATCCACACGTCCTCGAAAGTCTCGCACAGGTCCTCCTTGACTTCAGATTCGTCTTGACCTCCTCGTAGTCCGGGCCCCAGGCCTACTCGGCGGCGTCCTCGTCCACACGTCCTCACAGATCTCGTCCAGGTCCTTCTCGCGTCCACAACGTCCTCGTAATCTTCATCCGGATCTACGGGCGTCGGGGCAGGGGCGGCATCTCGGGGCTGCTGATATCTGCGCTACGTGCTCCTGGAGTTGACCGGATCTGCAGGCGTCCGCCAGGCACAGCATTCTGGGGCGACTGATACCTGCGGCAAAGGTGCTGGTTCACTGGATCTACGGGAGTCTGGCAGGCAACACCTTTTTTTGACGAAAATCCTGGTCCGTGGGCCTTTTGGCGATCTTCGATGACGTCCTTCTTACAGCATCCTAAGGGTCCTCCTTCGGTGCCGTGTCGGTCCGACTGCAATAAAAAGTCGGGGAGCCAGATCAACACGTAAGGCCAGAGAAAGAGAAAAAGAAAGGCAACAGAGAAGATGGGGTGGTAGTTACCACTAGCCGGTTATTCATAACAATTTACGGTTTTTAATGTTGTTTTTTAACTTATTTTCGTCTTTTTTTTTCATTTTGTGTTTTATTTTTACAAAGGTAAAGAAGAAAATAGAGGAGGGAGATGTCAGTAGCGGTCCGCTAGACCTATTTGAACTACCAACCATCTCTGATAGTATGAGAATAGATAAGGGAACGACATCGGCGATCCGCGAAAATCTATTTGAACCATAGTCCGTCACACAGAAAAGAATAGATGTAACTTGTACCAGACAGCGACAGACAAAATTGCGGGCTAGAGATAAATCTTTACGCCGGCACTAAGACAATGAAAAGCGTCAGTGTCTTTTATCCTGTGTGTGTGAGTGAGCTGAATGTGTGTGTGTATGGGGTTTTGAGTGACAGCTATCGTTAATGGGGAGGGAAGCGAGAGTGCCCTCCACAGAGAATGAATCACAAACACGAATTTTAGCGTTCACTATAATAAAACTGAAGTAATTAGCAATGCTAGCTTTTTAAAGATTATTTCAACTACCACATTGAATTAAAACATATAATGATATGCGACAGAATGTACGCATGAATGAATGGTGACATAAAAAATATTCGCCATTTTTTATCAAGCAAATCTTCTGGGGGTCAGAAATCTGAACTGCCGAGGTACATGTCAGCTTTGCACATCAGACTTCATAAACTCAATAAGGGGGGGATCCTATACCCAATGCCGTATTTTGACTGAAGCGACTCGAGCCGGGAAATAAATATCCTGCTCTCTTCTGCGTATCTGAAATGGGCGCTCGCAAAATTCCCGAAGGTATATGAATTTTTACGAATCACCAAACGCTTGGGGGTACCCAAACATGCAAGCGACTTCAAGAGGGTGAGAAAGGTGTGATTAATAAGCGAATAATGATTCTAGCTTAAACCCTAGTCCTACATTAATTAACGGACGTAACCGCGGGTCACACCGACTAAAAGGGAGCCGAACGAACGAATAATTTCGTTTATTGAAACCTACTCCCCGAACGACGGAGCGCGACAAATTAGGCGTTTACGCAACCCCGGGGCAATATCGGGCAATCCTTTTGCACTATGATTGGGGAAGATCCTACGCTATATCCAAATAATAAAATTTTGTTCCCTGCTTCGCTCTAGCGCCGATAGAACGTGTCACCAAAAGAAATGAAACAATGATATGTTTGCTTCCAAACTAGAGGGAACCAGTGGTCATCTGACCCTACCCACGCCGCCACCGACCGGGAAAAGAAAGTGAGGTCAGGTCAAGACAGGAAAATTTAAACCTTTTTCTAATCCAAGTGACCGCAAAAGAAAGAAAAGGGAGGTCAGGTCGGGCGCGAGGGTTGAACGAGATAAATAAAATGATATTCGTAATAAGATAAAACCCGAACGCGTTAATTCGTTGCAGATAAAAAAAATAAATCTCTAAAAACGAGAGAAAATAATTAATTCTTAACTAACGAACGATATTCATGTTTATTGATCACATACTCGATCGCACGGAAATGCGATCTAGGGGGAAGAATAGTGAGAACGTGCCATTTGCTGTCATTAGCACCTTTTAAACCCAACAAAAACAACGGCGTAACACATGTATGGGAGAAGGAAGGGAAAAGAAATAAGAAGGGCCCAACGTGTACTTACGTGTTTTTTTCTTACCATGTCTTGAAGCGGTCGAGCGGATTTCTTCGGGGGTTTTGTGTCCGTGTTGCATGCCAAAGGATGCAACGGCCCTCGCTGCCACCAGACTATAAAAAGGCTATCATCCTTAGTACAATGGTGAACAGAGGGTATTTTTACTTGTTAAAGGGCCGCGCGGAGGTCACGTCAGCCCACCTGGAGGGAGGCGAGGGGTGACCTTAGCGCGGTGGTAGTTAGCACGAACTCCCGGGCAACGAGGTCATATAAAATGTGACCTCCGCCCTCGCTGAGCGGTGTGTTCTTATTTGGGACATTTGGATCCACGTGGAAAACAGCCACGTGGTCCACTGGTAAAAGAAATAGAATTATCCACATCCTGTTTAAAAGAAATAGAATTATCCACATCTTTATATATATTATATATATATATATATAATATATATATATATATAATATATATAATATATATATATATATTATATATATGTGGGTGTGTGTGTGTGTGTGGGGTGTGTGTGTGTGTGTGTGTGTGTGTGGTATGTGTGTGTGTGTGTGTGTGTGTGTGTGTCTGTGTGTGTGTGTGCGTGTGTATGTATAATATATATATATATTTTATATATATATATATTATTATATATATATAAGTATATATATTATTATATCTATATATATATATATTTTATATATAATATATATTATATATATAATAATTTATATATATATATATATTATATATATATAAAAAAATATAGATATATATTATATATTATATAATTATATATATTATATATATATATAAAATATATATATATGTATTGAATATATATATATATTATACTACACGCACACACCACACAGACACACACACACACCACACCACACCACATACACACACACACACACACACCCCCCACCACACACACACACACACACACACACACACACACACACACACACATATTTAAAATATATATAAAATTATATATATAATATATATATATATATATATATATATATATATATATATATATATATAAGATGTGGATAATTCTATTTCTGTTACAGGTGTGGATAAATTTTATTTCTGTTACCAGTGGACCACGTGGCTGTTTTCCACGTTTGGGTCCAAATGTCCCAAATAAGAACCACCCGCTCAGCGAGGGCGGAGGTCACATTTTTTTATCTGACCTCGTTTGACCGGGAGTTCGTGCTAAGCTACCACCGCGCTAAGGTCAGCCCTCGCCTCCCTCCAGGTGGGCTGACCGTGACCTCCGCGCGGCCCGTTAACAAGTATAACTACCCTCTGTTCACCATTGTACTAAGGATGATAGCCTTTTATAGTCTGGTGGCAGCGAGGGCCGTTGCATCCTTTTGGCATGCAACACGGACACACCACCCCCCAAGAAAATCCGCTCGACCGCTTCAAGACATGGCTAAAAAAAAACACGTAAGTACACGTTTGGGCCCCTTTTTTATTTCTTTTCCCTTCCCTTTTCCCATACATTTTTTACGCCGTTGTTTTTGTTGGGGTTTAAAAAGGGGCTAATGACAGCAAATGGCACGTTCTCCACTATTCTTCCACCTCAGATCGCATTTCCCTGCGAACCAGTATGTGACCAAAAAAAATGAAAATCGTTCGGTAGTTAAGTAATTAATTATTTTCTCTCGTTTTTAGAGTTTATTTTGTTTTTATCTGCAACGAATTTAACGCGTTCGTGATTTTATCTTATTGCGAATATCATTTCATTTTATTTCGTTCCTAACCCTCGCGCCCGACCTAACCTTCCCTTTTCTTTCTTTTTTCGGTCACTTTGGATTAGAAAAGGTTTTAAATTTTCCCGTCTTGACCTGACCTCACTTTCTCTTTTCCCCGGGCGGGGGCGGCGTGGGTAGGGGCAGATGACCCCTTGGTTCCCTCTAGTTTGGAAGCAAACATATCATTGTTACTTGCTTTTTGGTGACACGTTTCTATCGGCGCTAGAGCGAAGCAGGGGAACAAAATTGTATTATTTGGATATAGCGTAGGATCTTCCCCATATCATAGTGCACAGGATTGCCCATATTGCCCCGGGGTTGCGTAACGCCTAATAATCTGCGCTCCGTCGTTCGAGAGTAGGTGCAATAACCGAAGTTATTCGTTCGTTCGGCTCCCTTTGAGTCGGTGTGACCCGCGGTTACGTCCCTTAAATTTAAAGTAGGACTAGGGTTTAAGCTAGAATCATTATTCGCTTATTAATCACACCTTTCTCACCCTCTTGAAGTCGCTTGCATGTTTTGGGTACCCCCCAAGCGTTTGTGTGATTCGTAAAAATTCATTATCCTTCGGGAATTTTGCGAGCGCCCCTTACAGATACGCAGGGAAGAAAGCAGGATATTTATTCCTGCTCGAGTCGCTTCAGTCATATACGGCATTTGGGTATAGGATCCCCCGTTATTGAGTTTTATTGAAGTCTGATGTGCAAAGCTAGACATGTACCTCGGCAGTTCAGATTTCTGACCCCGAGAAGATTTGCTTGATAAAAATTGGCGAATATTTTTTTTATGTCACCATTTATTCATGCGTACATTCTGTCGCATATCATTATATGTTGAATTCAATGTGGTAGTTGAAAAATCTTTAAAAAGCTAGCATTGCTAATTTCTTCAGTTTTATTATAGTGAACGCTAATATTTGTGTTTGTGATTTTTTCTCTGTGTGAGGTCACTCTCGCTTCCCTCTCATTAACGATAGCTGTCACTCAC
>NW_023658164.1:11317-31317 GCF_015228065.2 Penaeus monodon
TTTTCGTTTGGTTTCGGGTTTTTCCCCAAACCCCTTTTTTAAAATTGGGGGAAAAAAAAAAAAAAAACCCCCGGGAAACCCCACCTTTTTTAAAAAGCCGACACGGCACCAAAGGGGAAGATCCTGCTATGTTCTGGTCCGGGATCCGGGGGAAAGGACGTCACGAAAAATCCCATAGGCCCGTGGACCAAAATTTTTTCGTCGGGAAAAGGGTGTTAACCGCCCAGTGTAGGGAGGGCGTAGCCTACCAGACCCCCCATAGATCCAGGAACCGCGGGTTTCCCATTTGCCCCAGGATGCTGTGCATGGAAAACCCCGCGGAGCCTCAGATCCGGTCACCCCAGGACTCGAAACGCAGGTATCACCCTTCTGAATCCGCCCCCCCCCGACGCCCGTAATCAAAAAGTTTACGGGGATGTGGGGACGAAAAAAAGGCCCCTGGACGGACGTGGGGACGTGTGACAGGACGCCGCCGAGTTGGCCGGGACGAGGACTCAAGGAAGTCTAACGATTCCGAAGTCAAGGGGACCTGGCAGACTTTCGAGGGTGTGTGGAATCAAGGACGGACAGATTTAAATAGGCCAGGAGGGGAGGGGACAGGGACGGCAGCCCCCAAGATGCACCAAACAACCACGCGAAGGAGATGCCACCAGGGTTTGGGGATCCTTGGGGCAAATCCAAAACCCTCGGGGTGAGGCTGAGTAGGGCCGAGCAATGTCAGTGGGAATCAGTGTAGCAGACGGGCCGGGGACCTCACCCGCTCCCCCCTGCTTTCCCCAGCGCTTCTATTTTATGCCGACTACCCTACAGTACCCCTGCAAGCCCTTGTAATTGGGTTTTTAATACCCGTTTACCACCACACCCCCAAACAACGAACCAACCCCTTTAAAAGACAGATATATAATTTCTTCTATCATCACTATATAAAATATATATTTATATTTTAATATATTATAAATATTTATATATAGTTATATTTAAAAACCCCCTCATGCACACCCCACATATTTTGTATAGTATATATAATAATAAAATTATTTTAAAATTTTTATAAATTATAACATTAAAACCAAAAATATATTTTTTTATATAAAAATAATATATTATAAATAAAATAATATATATAATATATTTGAAGTAATATGTTATATAAAAAAAGGTAAAATTCCACCACAACACCTAATAAAGCCGCGGTGGCCGGTGTTAAAGGGTCGGGCTAAGCTGCCACGACGGCATTGAGTTCGGGGTTCGGCACCGGCGGCGCGTTGTTTTCCCCCGGGGAAAGGAAATTACCTTTTGCCTACCCAGCCCCTGGGTGGCCAAAACCCCCAATCGTGCTGGGCCCCAAACCCGTAAAATAGAGGAAGATTACCCAAAAAAAGTAAAACCGGCACACTCCGGGAAAAAGGAAATTGGGGGCCCTACCACGTCTCCCCTCCAAAAGCATCAAACTGAAAATCAATTAAGTATCATGCTGTTCAGGCGCTCAACTGAACCCACCCTCAAAAAAAATTTTATTTATGAGGCCGGGGGGGGTGGGCCGGGGGTGGTTTAATCGGCTTTTAAAATGTCAGACGGCAACTGATTCGAGGGGCGAGTCCCGGGCCGGGGCGTTGTTTTGGGGAAGGAAAATTCCCGATTCCTACAACCCTGGGGGGCCCCCAGCCAATCAGTGCTGGCCAAACCCATAAAAAGGAAAATTTCTAAAAAAGGGTAACACCGGGCCCTTCGGGAAGGAACACCAGTACCATTCCCGAGCTCAAATGCCCAATTAATACTGCTGTTACCAGGCGGCTCAAACCCGAACCTACATTAAAAAAAAAAAACGATATTTTTTCGTACAATTATTATTTGCATTTTAAAAAATTTACAAAAATCTAAATTTTCTATTTTTTTATATCCAAGTTTTGTGGTGTTGGTTTGTTGTGTTGGGTGTTTTTTTGGGTGGGTTTTGGGTTGTAAATGTAGGCCTTTAAAATATAACCCTTTAAAAACACAAAAACCCCAAAAAAAAAAATAAAAAAAAAATTTTTAATTTTTTAAATATTTAAATAAAATTTAACAAAAAACACAAAACAAAACCCCAAGCAAAGAAAAATAAAATTAAATTTTGGAAATTTTATTTTTTTAAAATATTTTATATTTTTTTTTAATTAAAATTAATATAAAAAAAAAAAATAAAAAAAAAAAAAATTTAATTTATATTTTTAATATATTTAAAAAAACCAAAAGGGCCGCCCGACAAAGTATTTATTTTTTTTGATAAGTATTTTAATTTGGGTTTTCCCCTGTTAGTGTTCATTTTGGGGTATAGATAATTACCCCTTTGGAAAAAGGGGCCCTTTTTTTTTGGGGGGAAAAGGGGCAAAGGAGAAAATTAAAGATTTTCTTTAAAAAAGCAAGGAGAGGAGAGTTTTGGGGGGAAAAAAACGAGATTTTTTTAAATTTTTGGGCCTTTTTTTAAAAATTGAGGGGAAAGAGGAAGGGGGGAAATTACGAGTTTTTTTTTATTAAACCCTACAATTTTTTTTGGTGTCTTTTTTTGAGATTACTAGAAAAAAGAAAAATTTGGGATTTTTTATTTAAAATTGGAACTAGGAAACCCAAGAAAAAAAGGGGGGGGGGGAGGGAGAAACTTTTTAAAAGGTTTTTTTAAATTTTTTTGGGGGGGTGAGGCTCCCCGAATTATTTTTTTTAAAATTTCTCCCATCTTCGAATGTTCCGAAATGGTATTTGTAAAAGTAAAACCCCGGGAAATGTACACCAAAAGGGGAATTTTTTTTAAAGTTGGGTGGGGGGGGAGCAGATGCCCGGGTTCATTTTTTCCCCCGGGGGGGGGGGGTTTTGCCTTTTTCCCCCCTTTGGGGGGGCCCTCCCCCCCCCGCCCCTTAAAAAAAACCCGGTACAATGGGGGAAAAAAAAAGGGGGGTCCTTGGGTGCCCAAGGTGGGGAAGGTCCTCAACCCCTATGGAGGAAACCTTCTCCCCTTGGTCCACGAATTGACTAACGCCAGCAAAATTCTTATCAAGGTCACCGGCTCCCAGAACCAACCAAAGCAAAAAAATACAGACCCCTAAAACAAGATAACGAGATTTTTGCAAACACTCCGGCTGTCTCACACGCCGGGGTGTTAAATACGCCATCACTCAAAGAACCCTACTGGCCAAGGGGAAAGGACCCCCCCCCCCACTTTGCGAATTTCGCCGGGGCACAAACCCGAAAGTTCTCGGTCAGGGAAACGGCAAGCAAAAAGAACAAATATTGTACACCTAGCCAAAAGGGCAAAAACCCAGAGGGTCATTGCAACACACCCCCCGGGCAGCAGAAAATATTACACAATGGATCGGTCGCCCCCTTGCCCCACCTGCGGCCCCGGGTTTTCACAGAAAGGGTCCCAAAATCCTGAGGGAACAGAAAACGCCTCGCTAAGGCAGGGGAATTGCATCATGGGACCTGACCCCCGCGTCGGGGGGAAGGACCTGTTCATACACACAACCCAAAAGGAGCCGTCGCTGTCTTCAGACCCACCCACGGGCAATATCAAACCTTTACTCCCATCCTCACCGGGCACAGAGGTTTTTGCACGGGTAGAAGAATCATCAAAAACGGGGTTCCCACCCCAGGGATCAGGGGGTAGTTTCGAAGTTTGGGGGCAATTTGGCGGGGGTATGCCCCCTAATCCCTGAAAATACATCGAGCCAAAAAATTTACTTAGGAGGAAGTTTTCGTGGGGGGCCACCCTTCCCCCTGCGTTTCACAGAGAGGAAACGAGATCCCCCCCCCGGCCAGCTGGTAAATGCCACGGGCTATAAACCACTGGCACCTCTAAATAAACAAAAGGTCCCAAAGCTCGCACAAATGCCCAGGTTCCCACGGGAAAAGGCAGATTTACAAAAAATAGAACGTGAAGAGGGGTTTTTTGTATGCTTCCGGCGAGCCGAACGCCACACTTGTACATTACTTGGGAAAATTGTGTGCACAGAAATTTCCAAAAGACAAACCCGCAAAACAAGCCGCCGTGCTGGTAAAGAGATTATGAAAGATGCTTACCCACGGCTACGGAGCGCCTGCGGGCAATTCCCCCCGCCAGGGTAAGCACAGAGTGTCAGAAACAAAGAACACCCAAAAAAACTGACACGGCCGGGCCATAAGTAAAAAGGCCCGGGCGAACCCCAAAATTTCGAAAAAATCTCAACAAGCAAGCAAGCAAAAACCCAGCAACAGCGCGCACCAAAAGGAAATCCCATCCTTAGTGATAGGAGCCTGCCGGCCCCCCCGTTATCTCCGACTTCCCCACCAACCCCCCGCCATACAGGGGGGCACTCACACCCACAACAAACACCCCCCAAAGAGATAAACCCCATAACTCAAATAAAAGATGCCCAAACTATCACTTTATACGGGTACCCCCGGAAAAGTGAAAAGATAGGGTATTTCGCTCGCTCGCTTTGTCATCTCGGAGGGGGATCCTTGCAGCACGACCCCGAAAAGGGGTTTTCAGCGAGTTCCCCAGTTGGGCCCTCACCCAAAACCATGCCCGCTCATTGGACACGGGCTCCCCTCTTTCCCGGGCCGCTTCACAGCACTTGTTTTTAAAGGGCCGCTAGCCTGAAACGAGACTTTGAGCGGGGAGAGGGGAGCCCTGGAGGTTGAGCGATGCGTCACGAGTAGCCCCGCGGCTAGCAACACGCCCTTTGGCTTATTTGGCAAAACAGGCGGCCCATCCAGGGCCCGGTCAGGTCAAACGGTGGTCTCCCCGGGAGGGCTAGGGGAAAAATCATGCTGGTTGGACCTACACCTCCGTGCGTACCGTGCAAAAAGGGTAATTTTGGTGCGATACCACTCATAAAAAACCCGTTGCTGTTTGACTGGTTCTACCTCGTTCCCTTGTTGGGGCTTGGTGGGTGGGGCATGAGGGATGAAGCACTCCAAGTATATGGAAAAACAAAAACAAAAACCCCACAGACAGACCTTTCTGTTGACACCCCTGCAAGGCCCGACCACGCAGCCCCCTGAAGCCTTATGCCTCCGGGGGGCAAAAAAAAACCCCGGGCCAGGTGACACGTCACCTGCTGCCAGAGGGCGGACAAGACGAAAAAATCATTCTCAGATTGTCCAACAGATGGACTCTCGTGCTGGCCCCCAGGCCAGCACCCAGACCGGGAAGGTCCCTGAGCCCCCCTCAGACGACCCACTGACTGATCAAGCACCGTGAACCGCCGAAACAGTGGTCCCTCCACAGAAACCCCCAAAACCAAAAGGGGCGGACCAAAACGGCCCCCGGGAACCCCACCTGATGGCGATCTGGACCCCCAAAGGGCGTTTCCCGAAAGGCTTCGAAATGTCCAAAAGGGAAGGCAGGGGGAGAGCAGCGCAAAATCCGGTGGATCCGGGTTGGCGAGATAGGTGATCACGTGCCCAAAATCAACCAACCCCTTTTGTTCCTGCGGAGAAAAAGGACTAAAAGATGGAGGAAAGTGACCTCTCCCCCTGAACCCCGGGGAAAAGGGGGTCCAGAGGTGACTTGGCTTCCCTTTTCTCGATGTGAGGTGATAGATCACACCCACGGTGTGGAGGCTTCCCCGATTGTCGAAGGGGAAGACCCCAAACCGGCGTCCGGGACCATAAAAGTACCCCAAAGCTCCCCCCCTTGTTTGGGTAAGGAGGAACAGGGAGGACGGTCGACCCCGACCCACATGCAGGCGCCGGCTTCCAGAAAGGGGATCCACAAACCCATGGGGGAAACAGCAACCCTCCTCGTACGGGCAGAGGCAGTTGCTATCAGGGAGCACTGAGCCACGCGTCTGAGGGAAAGGGAAAAAGGGGTCTACACACAACCCCAAAAGGAGCCGTCGCTGTTTTCAAGCCCACCCAATGCAACATCTTCCCCCCGACAACCCTCCGCCAAAAAGCACAGAGGATTTTTGTCAGGGGAGAAGAATTTATAAAAGGGTTCCCCGCCCTATAGGGCGACAATGAGCTTGGACGTTACCCAAATCGGCCGGGGGTAGCCCCCCAAACCATGATAATAACAGCCGAAAATTACTTTGGAGGAAGTGTCGGTGTGGCCATTCCTTCCCCCTGCGCTTACAAAAGGAAACGAGATATTCCCCCTCGGGCCCGCGGGGGCTCGACCACAGCTATGAACCCTGGCATCTCTGAATAAACAACGGGTTTTCCGAAGTCATTTTGACAAAGCGCCTAGGTTCCACTGTGCAGGCAGATATACAAACCATAAAAGTGAAGAGAGGTGTTGCATGCATTGCGGCGACCGAGCGCCCCAAATGGTACATTACTTGGAGAATTTCGTGCCCCAATTCCCAAGACAAAACCCCCCCACAAAAAAAACAGCCGTCTGCTGGTAAAGAGTTAGCGAGAGCAACCACGGCTACAGGGGCCCCCTGGCAAAACCCCCCCGCCCACGGAAACACCCGGTGTCAAGAAACAAAAAGAAAACCATAAAAAGCTGACACAGGCCGGGCCAAAATAAAACCCGGGGGGAAGCCCGAACTTTGCAAAACTCAAAACAAGCAAGCAAGCAGCAAAAGAGATCAGCATCCCCTCCTCCACAAATAGACAAAAGCAGCAGCACCCAAGGATCCCAGCCTTAGCCACTGGGGGCCGCCCCCCCGTTGATCCCCTATTTCACCCCCCAACCCCACCTCCCTGGGGGTACCCACCCACAACAAACACCCCCCAAAGAGAAAAGACCCGTAACCCAAATGAAGAACCAAATCATTCTAAAGGGGTCTTTGTTGAAATCCCGCGACCCTCTTTTTTCTCAAGGGGGGTTAGAACCCAGATGTAGAGATCGATTTTGTTATGATTTTTGTGAACATTTGTAAGTAGCAAAAGGGGGGTTTTATTGATCGGAGTTTCATAGATCCTTTCTACCCCCTTTTTTTTATGTCTAAAAAATAATTGTTTTTTTTTTGGGCTTTCGGATTTTTTTCCTTTGAGAAGGTATTTGTTAAAAAGATTGGAAATTTCCCACTGTTACAATTTCTCCTCATCATTATAAATTAAAATAATTTCGTTTCCCCTGGGTTTTCCCTCTCTTCAGCCTTTAGCTCCCTTTATTTTTTTCTGTTGTATGTTAATACGCCTCATTTCTGCGTTCTTTTTCTTCCGTGGCTTTTCTTTGAGTTCTATAGCCCCTAAAAATCTTCCACTACTGTTTTTTTTTCTTCTTTTTTTGTCATTTCTCCATCTTTTTTTTTTTATTGCATACTTTTTGGTTTCCCCCTTTTTCTGAGTCTAGTTTTAAAATGTTTTTATGTGGTACATGAGATCTTTTTTTTCGTTATTATTTTAATATTAATTTCCGAATTCTTCTTTTTTTTATCTATAGTCTTTGTTAATTCACTAATTCTCTTTTGTTCCCCTTTGGCGTCCTTTTTGCCCCTACGTTTTCGCTAAGCTCTTAGTTTCTACCAAGAGTTTGCTGGAGCTTGCTTCTTTTACATCCCCCTTCAGTGAACTTCCGTACATGTCTTTGAACGTTTTTTTGTTTGGCAACAGTAAAATTCTGTTTTGGATGTAAGGGTTAAATTCTATCGTTTGGTCTTAAGTTACTTTTTTTTGGGCTGCGTTTTCGTAGGATTTTCTTCCTTTCCTTTTGAAAATTTTAAATTTTGGTCTTGACCATTCTAGGGTCTGCCAAAATTTATTTTATTAGTAATTTCAAATTTTTTTTTTATATATGGGCCCCCGATTTAAAAATTAAAGTCATTTCTTTTTTGGTCAATGGATTTCCCACGCCACCCCCGCTTTTTTTTTTCAAGAATTATTCATGATATCGAGGGATAAAAGCCCCCAAAAAAATCGTTAGTTGTCCACTTTTTCCCAGGCCTTTTTCGGTGTTTCCCCACTTATTTTCTCCTTCGTTTTAACCCTATTAGGGGGCTTAAAAACTCCCATAATTATTGTAAAAGGTTTTTTTCTCCCCGGCTGGCTAAAAACCTTTCTTTTTTCTTTTCACTGTGGCTGCGGTTAGAACGGACTTAAAACAATCTTTAAGTTATACCTTTTGTTTAGTTTTGTTACGAAGTCATTTTTAACTTATACTATAAAATTTCCAAAATATTTTTTTTCTAAATTTTTTGTAAAATAAAATAGAGGCTTTCCCATCTTTTAAAGTATTTCTGTTTTCTCCTATCCTCTAATTTCACAGAGTCCCACAACATCCCATTTAATGAAAGAGGTTCCTAAAGTAATGCTAGAAAGTGGGTTCAGTTCTCATTTCCCCTTGCAAGGTTCATCTATTTGATGGGCCCGTTTTGACCAAATTTTTAGAACCCCTCTTGGAGCGATCCTGATCGCCGCATAAAACCAGGGGCTCCGGGGAAAGAGGGCCGTTCTCGTTTGTGCAGTCATGTTTTTTATTTAGGTTAGACAGCCCAGTTCCCCCCCCTATGCTTAGGGGATCTTTGTGGGGGGGGGAGTAGTTTAGCCGGATGCACGATAACCCCCAAGCAGGGTTGTCCCCCGTCATGAGATTTATGAGCAGCAAAGAAAGGCCGCCACTACACCAGGGTTACTCCATGACATGGGCTTGAGTATTTGAAGTGCTAATGTGGGTTATTTTTATACATGATTTTTTATGCGTATTATCCCAGGCAGACATAGTTTTTCCCCCCCTCAATGGCTAAGTACTACGCTAATTAATTTAATTTTCAGAATGCAAGCATAACCCCTTCACATAGCCCCTAAAAAGGGAAGCATACTAGCCTACACAACGCAACACACACATGACTGCATCACATATTAGAAAAAGGCCAATGATGCCATACATATTTGTATACACACCCCTTTTATGCAAACACACACATGCGCCAATCTTGTAAAAAATTTTATACATACACATAAAATATAGCTGATTGCTTGGAATATGTATGTCACATGTTATGGTACACTTGTGTTCACCACACAATATGTAAAACCTGGAAATGCAAAATATAAAAATACATATAACATATCATTTACTGCACTACACAAAATACGATTCAAACACACTGCTAAAATTTAAAATAACAACCACCCCCATATCACCCGTATATTTTAAAAACATGTAAACATTACATACACATTATACATACCATAAAATTTTTAAACATAGATATACAATACAATATATTATATATATAATATATTTTATATATATCTATATATTTATAATATATGAAATTTTAAAATTTGGTGTAAAAATATATCGTAGTATACGGGGTTTTGTGTATTAAAGTTATATATGTAAATTTTGGGTATAGGGGTGTGGGGGTTTATTTAAGGTATGCAGTTGTATGGAATCTGTATATGGTGTAGTGTATTATTTTGTATTTATATACCTGTGCATGCAAAATTTTAACACGTAACTTTAAACTCACATACCAGATAACAGTTTTCTATACAAATGCATAAAATTTAAAAATACACAAACCCAACTTACATATATATACATGTATACAAAATACACAGTAACATACGATCATAATTACAACAGATATACATATACATATAATATTATAATATATATATATGTATATATGTTAATATGTGTGTATATATTTAATATAAGTATATGGTTAATTATATTATGTATATATTTTATATATTATATATATTAAAAATTTTTTATAACCACGAAATTTTACATCACCCCTCACATTACAACACATCTGCACTTTAAAATTATACACATACGCACAGAATTATCTACTTATATAGTTTCTCTTGCAATTTTCAAACATGGACTTACACACAAAACGTTACCCCTGCGCCTTCCGTGCATACAAATTTATTCACGCCAAAGTTTTACAGCTCTGCATAATGACATCGCACCCCATTATAAAGGCCCTGCATTATAGTGCATAAATTTTTGGCTTGAGTCGTTTTCGGAGAGTGTCACAATCCCTTTGCGGTTTTTAAACCACCGGGGGGCGCCCTCGGGCAGCTGCGCCCCGGTCGTGGTGTCGCCCCGGCACTCGAATAAAGGGGATGCTTGAATTACTCTTTACATAGTTTATCTGGCAGAACTTCTGTCGAGTGGCTGATTACTCGACTCGTAACCCTGTTTAAACCTACCTGATTTTAAAACTGTAATAACCATGCGGTTTGGCGTCCTATTGTTATGGGGACAGGTGATGCTTGTCATTTTCTATGTTTTGTAAAAGGGATTTTTTTTTCTGGTGGGCGGGGGGGGATTTTTATTATTACTACTACACATTCTAATAATAAAAAAATAATAAAAATAAAAATATTTTTAATTTTATTTTCTTATCTTATTTTCATTATCCTTTTTTTTTCTATGGACACCCCGAGAGATTGGGAAACTTATGAACTTTTTTAGCACAGTAGGAACATAGATTCCTAGTTGGCACTTTTGGATCCCTTTTTTTTTAAAAAAGGCTAGAGCATGGCCAATATTGAATTTTTTATAGACAAGTGAGACTTATAGATGTATTATTTCTAATTTGGAATATAATCTCTATACTATATATTCACGAATCTTTCGCTCTCATGTTGCACTATCACAGATCATTCTCACCGTTTTTTTATGCCTTATTATCATGACCAAAACCCGACACCTCCTTCATATTTTCAGACCAACACAACAACACACAAAATAATATTTATTAATAAAATATTATATATATATTAATTAATATTTATAACAATATAATTTAAAAAATTCATTTTTTTAATATTTTATATCTATTATATATATATACAAATTACCATCACACACACATATGTTTTAAAATTTATATAAAATATAATATAATAAAAATATAATATATTAAATATTTTATAATATGTTTTATACAATATAAAATAATATACTACTTTAAAATAAATTATAAATATATAATAATATATAATATAAAAAATTGCACTAATACAAAACCACCCCCAACACCACATCACCACAAAACACCACACAAAACACACACTATTATCAAAAAATTTTTGATAAAATTTTAATAATATATATTAAAATATAAAATAAAAAGTATATATATATACAACACCCCACAAAAACCATTATAAAACTACAAACACACACCCCAATATAATTAATATATAATAATATATATAATATTAAAATTATATAAATAATATAAGCCATTTATATAATACATGTATTAGTGTGTATTAAATAATTAAATTATATAAAAAATTTAAATTTTGTATATTATTTCCCCCCTGCACACACACACCATAATTTTAATATTATATTTTAAAATATATATATATAAAATTAATTATATATATAATATATATATATTTTATCTTCTTTTTTTTAAGGGGTGGTTCATTCTGAGCCCCGTGGTCACCCATGAAAAATTAATTGTAGTTTTCATTTGGATGCTCTTGGTGAGTACGGGGTGGGTCCCCGTTCCTTTCCACGGAGAGTCCCGGGGTTTTTTTTTTTTGGGAAATCTTTTCTCTCTTTTTTTACCCGGGGCTTGGGACCCACTGACTGGGTTTGGGGTTGGCACCCAGTGGCAGGTGGGCAATGAGGGATTTCCCTAGCCCAAGGAACAAGCCCGGTGGTATCGAAACCCTCGAACTCGATTGCCGTCGTGACAGTGTTGAACGCGCTCAACATTTGGCCACCGCCCCCGGCCTTTATAAAAATATATTATAATATATAATATTTTTAATAAATTATAGAATTTTAAAAACACACAATTTTTAAAATTAAAATATATATAATATTAAAAATATAATATTATATATATAATAATAAAACACACACACCCCACCATCCCCACACACCGCTTTTTACACCCCCAAGTAAAATAAGAGGACCAAAATTGCTTTCAGCCAGCGTTGTCTTCCGGTCCTTCATTTATTCGAGGGAAGCCTCCCCCCCTCCCCCGTTTAAAGTTTTTTCACACGAAAATTCCGCTCCCCCGTCCTGTCGAAAGGGCGGCTTTTGGCTGTTGCCATGCTTTCTTTTGGAGGTTAATTTAAACTGTTTGACTACTGCGCGGCTGTAAAAAAACATTCTGGATACTTGGGCTCGCTTACAAACCCCACCACACACCACCCACACAAATAAAAAATGCGTATTATATGACAAAACGATTAATGTAACCAAGCACACACCCACCACACCCACACACACACACACAACCACACAACACACACACCCCAAAACCACCCCCACATTATAATAATATATATTATTAAAATTTATATATTTTAAATATAATTAAAATATATATATTTTATATATTATATATATATTTTTTACATAAACCTAATAGCATACATATTAAATAATGATATAATTAAAATTAATTATATATATATATATATTATAATGATAATTTATATAAAATACACATAATTGATCCTATTTTTAAAACATTTTGTGTGGACACACACTCACACACACGAAAAACCCCACACCCACACAACACACCCACACCACACACACACACACACACACACACACACAAAAGCACACACCAACACACAACACACACGATTATTATATTAATTTAAAAATAGAAGTAGATAGTGATAAATAATAATAGATAGATAGTAGATTAATTAATACCACACACCCCAACACACACAACCCCCCAAAAAAAAAACCCACAACCACACCCCCAACCCCCGCACCACACCCGCACACACACACACAACACACAAAAACACACACACCAACATTTTTTAATATAATATTAAAATTATGATTAATATGAATAATATTATTTTTTATAATTTATTAAATTTATTATATAAACACCATATATTAGCAACACCCCACACAAAACACCCACACACACACCACACACACACCACAAACACACACACACACACACCCCCAACATACAAAAATACCACACACCACCACCACACACACACCAAACCACACCCCCACACACACACACTGACACTTCAAAAACACACACACCACACACACAACCACCACACACACACACACCACACACACAACACACACCACACACACACAGTATCACAACACACAATTTTAAAACCACTATAAGACCCATACCCTAATGAAATTTTTATACATATTTAAAATATTATATTTTTAATAATATATAATTTATAAAAAATAATACATACAATATAATTATAATATATATAAATATTATATATATATTTATATAATAGATTAAAAATAACAAACTTTAAAATTTTGTGATATTTTTTTCCCTTTTTGATTTTCCAACTCCACCATTTTGTCTAGATATAACCATAAATTTTGTTTTCTGTACACTGATTTTCCATATTTCTGTGATACCTCATTTACTCTGCTCATCATTATCTGTAATCCGTTCTTGGTTTCAGCAATCATGCCTTGATCCTCTGCAAACTTTTTATATATTCTCCTCTAAATTCACTGTCTCTCATTGATGTTATCTATCCTTCTGCCATCATCTTTCTCTTGTATAATTGAAAAATAAGAGGGGCAGTGTACACCTTGCTTAATTCCTCGACCTATTGTGCATGGATCTGATCTTCATCCATAACTCTCTCTTGCTTCATATACAATTCACAATCCTCTTCTATCATGCCAGTCTATCCGGGTCTTTCAAATGTCCAAACATCTTAACTCCAGTCCACCCTATCAAAAACGCTGTCCTCATAGTGAACATAGAGTTCCTTTGTCTAATTCTTCACCACAGAGCATACAAATGCCCCTGATTGCGTCTTTTCCCAAATCCTCTCTAAATCCGAGTGCTAATTTAAAATCTTTGACACATTCGTAATTAGGTGATGGTCTGTATTCCCACTTGTAGCTGCTCACTATATTTTCAAGATATTATGAAGTGCCTTGTGAATTCTGCTGGCCAGACACCTTCATAAATTACTATTGCTTGTAGGAAGTAAATCTGATGTTCCATCCTCACCCAAGATTCCAACTCTGCGGTATCCACCACACTACAAGCTTTTTCTATTCAGTAAATCCTTTATTGCTGCCTTTATTCCGTTATCTAATAGCTTCTGGACCTTTTTCAGTATGCATCTACCTCTAACTCTTCAGATCTTCACATTTTTCTTTCTACTACTCGTTTCCCTGCCTGGTCTGTTTCCATTCTTTATACTTTCTTTTGCCTTCCTCATTGCTACCTCGTTCACTTTCTCTACAGAAACCCCGGCTTTTTTTGCTGGCTATAACCTTTCTTACATCCAATTTTCAGTCTTTTTTTCACTGTCAGCCCTGCTCTTTCAGGCATAGCAGGTTGCTCTCAGTGCTATTTTTCCTCTCTTTTATTTTCTTGGCTTTCACTTTACTTTTATTTCTGAAACAGCTTAGAGCTTCTTTCTCTATATTTCCCATTTTAATCTTTTCCTTCTCATTCACAACTTTTTTCAAGATAACCACATATATCATAACTATTAAACTATGATCAGAATCAGCTTTGTCTTTGAAAACTAAAGCATTATTTACACTGTTTTCTATGTCGGTGTCTCTATATGGGAATCTACTATTGGTCTCCTGTGTTTTTTCCATGTCTATCTGGTCTTTTTCATTCTCAAACATATGTCACTACATACATTTACCTCTGCTGACAAGAATTCACTAGCCTTTCTCGGCCCTCATCTCTGGTACATGTCCGAAATGGTATCACTTCCTTTCAAATCATGTACATTCGACATTGGCCCTGTTCCAATCTCTCATTATACTGTCCTAATTTCCTTTTTTTTCTGCTTCAATTATATCATTCAGTTGTTCATATATCTCCAAACTTCTGTACCTCCTGCTCATGTTGCATATATATATTTTTTTTCAACGGAATAGGCCTCATGTTTTGAGCGGCCGTGGTCACAGCATGATACTTAATTGTACTTAATTGTAGTTGGCATATATACCTATATAATTACCAGATCTACAGGTTCTGCACTCTTACTTAGATCAGTCTTTCACTGTGCAGTACAATCTGTCAATCGCTTTGATGTTTTTCTATCTAACGGAATTGCTTTTCTTCCTTGCCCATGTACTGCTGCTGTGTTAATCATCTGTTTCATTCTGACGATCTTTGCGTTCTTTCATCGCATTTCACTAAGCATCTACTATTTAATCTATTTTTGTTTCATCTCTCTTCTGGCGTTTTCCAACTTCTCCTTCCTTTGCATTGCTCTTATATTCCATGTTCCACTTCTCATACGTTTTCCATTTGGCTGTTGGTTATGTGCAGAGCCAACACTATACCCACGATGTCTGCATTCCTGGATGAGAACATCCATTTACCCCATAAGGTCTTGGCGCCACTTCTACACAGGACTGAAGGCCATTTCCTGAGGGAACTGCCATAAATACAAAGAAAATCAGTCATGGTTTTTCCGCTGCCTTCCCTGACAGTGTTTTTATTGAAACACTGTCTCTAGAAGAATTGCAAGCCAAGACTAAAGAGTCCCATCTACCCTTATTTATATTCATCCCATAGATGTGACTCTGAGAAGTGCTCCACTCTGGGGCGAAGTGACTTAGGACAATAGCGCTAAACATTGTTCCATAACTCCTCAGGAACCAGACTCTACTACTAGGGTGCAAGTTTATAACCCAAACCCAGGAGTAGTATATATATATATGATAATATATATAATATAGATATATATAATATACTATATATTATATATATATATATATATATATATATATATATTGAATGTTGTATATATTATATATATATATTATATATATATATATATATATATATATTATATAATGTGTGTGTGTGTGTGTGGTGTGTGTTTGTGTGGTGTGTGTGTATGTGTGTGTATATATACACACATACCTACATACATACATATACTTATCATTTATTTCATTAACTATTTTTTTACAAGGATGGGGACTGAAATCAAAGCGTTTATTTGAGATTTTTTCTAATCTATATGACAAACCAGAGTTTTTACTACTACCTTCGCAAGTCGCCAGGAATTACGTCAACTGTATTTCACAAGGAAACTTTTTTGTATCCGACTTCAGTTGTTTACAAAATCTTTGGTTTGTTATAGTAGGACATTGCTCCTTTAACCAACCCCAAAGAAAAAAGACAGTTGTTAAGTCGGACTCCTGGCTGGCCCTCATACGGATCACAGCAACCATCCTAATCACAGGGGAAGTAGGCAATTCAGTCTTCACGAACGACACAGAAAAATGTGTAGGTGCTATCTTGCCTGAAAAATCAAATCTTTCACATACTTCCAAGCACTGAAGCTGGCCAGATTCATCTGCAACATGGTAAGG
This sequence comes from Penaeus monodon, assembly GCF_015228065.2. Lineage (NCBI taxonomy): Eukaryota > Metazoa > Arthropoda > Malacostraca > Decapoda > Penaeidae > Penaeus > Penaeus monodon. Next base: position 27,555 of record NW_023658164.1, read on the forward strand.
TAAAGTGGCACTTTCGGCATTCATGGTATTGTTAAGACTTAATGGCCCACACTCCTGCCGACGTCTCCCACCAACACCGCTACTTTGCAGCTTTTGCATACTTTCAGAGATAACAAAGGATCTCGCCTGCCCAGTTGTAAGGTTTTCACAACCCACCGATGTGAATACACTTCATCACGCCGAGAATATCATTAATAGGGTCTGACAATCTTCATAACCAAGCCAGCATATTCTCCCCAAACTCCATGAAATTCTCGAAGGTCTTCAGCGAAGAGTGATTGGTAATGTGCGGCTTCCAAGTAGCCATTCATCTCCTTCTTGGAGTTTTTAGTATTTAAAAGAGAGCCCACTTTCCCCCTTGCTTCTTGTCGAATTGGTTTCTCGGTCCTACGTATCTCGTGGCGCTTGACTCGGAAGGGCGACCGCTCTTCTGTAGCTTTCCCTCAAAGTAATAAGGAGCGCCTATTAAGTAATAAAATCATATCATTACGCTCATACTATATACCTTGTTTTGCGTGTGCATATATTTTTTTTGTGTGTTGTTTATATATAGAGACCACACACACACATCACAAGTTATATATATCTATACTATAATAATAATATATATATTCTAATAATATATTATATATATATTAACCAACACAAAGCACACCACACGCATAACATTATATAAGTATGAATAAGATATTTATATACATACATATATAATATTCATGTATACCACAAATATATTATATATATATATATAGTAGATATATTATATTATGTGTGGTGTTTGTGTGTTGTGTGTGTGTGTGTGTGTTTGTGTATGTTCTGTGTATGCCATGTAATGTTATGTATGCATGTCTGTATTTATACTTGTAACTATTCTGTACAAGGCATTTAAGTGTGATTGTAAGTATTCTACCAACTCTATGTGGTATGTACACACATCTGTCTATATATTCACACACCCACACCCACACACACACACACACACACCACACACACACACACACCACACACACCACCCACACACCACACACACCCACGCATACTCGTTTTCACATCAGTCATAAGTAAATATTTTTTTTCGAAAATGGAGTAACGCTCCAAAAGATTGCGAATTTTAGCTTCTTCATCTTCAACCAAATTATTAACAAATAATGGTGAAATATGGGGACCAATTCAAATGACAGTGTTTGGTTTGTTCCAATATTTACAGTAATTCTGCTAAAACTATTTCGATTTTAAAATAATTACTAAATATTCATACAGATACATTCGATGTGGGGCGGTCCGTTTGTAACTATGGTAACTAATATTGAATGAGTGCAGGCTTAGCAATAGAAGAAAGAAAAGTCGAAACGCTTCACCAAAGACCATCATGCTGGCGCTTCACCGCCACTCAGGTTCCAATATATGTAACGCCAATTCGGGACGCCGGAACGCCAGGCGGCCGAAGCTTTGGTTGTTTAGGTACGGAATGAGGCGATATAACGGCCGAGCTGGGGGTAGAATTTTGAAGTAGGTCCTATGTGCTCTTGTTTTACATTGTTTGCCCGTCATATATCTTTGATGCCTTCCTGGATCGTTTTAGGTAGCAGTCTCCATGTTTCGTCCTCGTCGGATACAGCATGGTACAGGTATTTAAAATCAGTTTGGTGCCACCATTTCCTTTTGTCCATAACTTTGCCAATTGTTTGTGTTTATTAATGTCTTTCCCAACCGTAAAGTAAACAAGATAGAACGAAAACCATGCGTCATGAAGAGATTAAATTGCGTGCTTCCCTTTTGTCCCCTTTAAATCGAATAATTAAAGACCTGTATATATATAATATTATATCCTTCCGTCCTAGCTGTGACGGCTAAGAGACTGGGACAATGAGTAATGGTATGATGACACACCATACATAGTACACGTATAATATTAATATATATATATTGAATATATATTATAATATTATATATTTATCTATCCGTCAGGACGGTCCCCAGAGAGGGGTTGGCGTTAGGATGGCATCCCCAAAAACAAACAAACAAAAAAAAAAAAATCTGCCAAACCAGGTATTTCGTGACCCAAACCTAGCCAGTGTCGGTCCCAAGCCGGATATATCGAGAGGGTTGATATCAGGAAACGGTATCCGGCCATGAACCTGCCCCATTTAAGAAAACTAGAGCAAAGAAGTACATATATTAAGATGCATGTATTCATACGTAATACATATTATATATAGCATATGATGTGTTGGGTGTGTGTGTGTGTGTGTGGTGTGTGTGGTGTGTGGTGTGTGTGTGTGTGTGTGTGTGTGTGTGTGTGTGTGTGTGTGTTGTGTGTGTGTGTGTGTGTGTGTGTGTCGGTGTGTGTGTGTGCGCGCTGCACGTTCAGCACCCGTATGCGTGTTCATATATACACATAATAGCATATAATAACTGCCGTGATGGTCCCCCGTGGTTATTGCCTGGACTCCAACCCTTTGGTCCTGCGGTAGCCTCAATAATGCTGCAGTCTGATTGCTAGCTCAAGCTCGTCTCCCAGCGAGTAGAACAAGCGCAGTTTCTAGGGAAGTTCCAGATAATTGGTTAATCACACTAAACGCGGTTGGATAGGAAGGCCATCAATCATCAAAGGTGTATTGCAATTAACCCTCCATAATAATTGAGAGAGGCCTAGATCCAGTTGAACAACAGCAATTATACACAGACATCACATACACCATATATACACACATACACATTCATTATATATATATATATATATATATGTATATATATATATATATATATATAATTATATATATCTATTCATGCCTTTTCTACTTTTTGTTGCAATGCTTAACACCCCATACATATGTATGAATATGTAACCAACACACACATCACACGAGATATACTGCACCACCACACACACACACACACACACCCACACACACACACAAAAACACACCCACACCACACACACACACACCACACACACACACACACACACACGCACGACACACACACACACACAACACCACACCACACACACACAACAACGACACACCACACACTACGACACAGCACAAACAACGTACACACATACACACACATACACACACATATGTATATATGCACACACACACACACACACACCACACACATATATATATATATATATAATATATATATATGTAGGTATGTATGTATTATGTATGTATGTATCTATACATCGAGAAGGAAAGCATCACGCCTCATACCGCAACACGTGTAAGCTGTGCCTATCTACCGTGTTATAGACATTCTGTTCCGTCCCAATCGTTAATTGGACACATGGTACTGCCACTTCTACACATCTTACAAAAACTACAAGAAACGATATTCGTCCACCCATAGGATACATCCATTTCACTACCACAGATAAAATGGACAGTATCGTGGCCTTGAGACGCTTAACCTGGTCTTTCTACACATATCGGCATCTCCAAATACTCTCGTCGAGAGAAGTCGGTGACCCCTGCTACATGACATCCATCTAACTGACCTTCCTGGTCGTAAAGTATCCTACTAAGATAAGTAAACTTTCTGTGACCTTGTCCTTGGAGATCTCTAGACCAAGGCTTCGCAGAGATTAAGGATTTTATATCTATCTCTAATGTTATGCACACACACACACGACCACACACACACACACACCCACACCGACCCACATACACACACACACAAACACACACCCACACATACACACACACACACACCACACACACAACACACCACACAACCCCCACACACATACACACAC
>NW_023658164.1:36317-41317 GCF_015228065.2 Penaeus monodon
CACACACACACCAAACGACCACAGACTCTTCACACACACACCCAGATTCACCACCACCCACACACACACACACCACACACGCTCACCCACACACCCACACACACCCCACACACCACACAACCAACAATCCCACACACACACACCCACACACATCACCCACACACACACATACACTCAGACACAAACACACACACATGCACCACACCACACAAACACAACAAAAACACACAACACAAAACACAACATGCACACACACACATGCCACACACATAGACACACCACATACACATTCTATATATATTATATATTATATATATATATATATTATTATTTATATATATATATACATAATACATATATCTGTATATATATGCATATATACAACACATATACATGTTATTTATTTATAGATACATATATATGTATATTTACACACACACACACAAACAACACACCACAACACACACACACACCCATCTACATATACATAATATACTCCATGCCACGCACCCACACACACACACACCACCACACGACACACAACACACACACACACACCGCACCCTCCACACACACACATGCCACACACACACACACACACATGCCACACACACACATGCACACTCCACACACACAAAGACACACACAACACAACACACACACACACACACCAAAAACACCACACACCACGACAATATATATATTATGTATATATATACATCTTATAACTAGTATGTATATATATGTTATATGTATATGTATGAGCCGCCGGGGTCGAACATGATCGTAATTGTAGTTTTCCATGTGTATGCTCTGATGAGTAACTTTGTAGGGTCCCCCATCCCTTTCCAACGGAGAGTGTAATGATAGAGATATTTATAAATGTTTATGTATATTGTATATAGGACGCGTTGCCGAGTGGTTAGAGCCTCGGACTCAGGCTGTCACGACGGCATCTGAGTTCGAGGGTTCGATCACCGCCGAACCCTCCGATACAGACAACACACATATTTGTATAGATATATATATATATATATATATATATATATATACATTTATTTATTTATATAAATTATATATTAATATATATACACACACACATGAACATGAGCTGACAGAAAAAGAAGCGAATTATTAATGCTGAGAAAATACATTGTAAAGACCGGTTGTTGGACATCTGAACAGGAGGAAATTTAAAGTTTATGGGCATGTGATGAGGAAGTAAAAGTATTGAGAAAGACTTCTGACGGGATGGTAATGGGAAACAGAGAAAGGCAAACCGAAGACAAGACTAAGCGACAACATCAAAGATATTTGCGGTTGAGTCCGAGGGTATAAGTGGAACGAAATCGGCAAGATCGAGTGGTGGCGACGGATGGTGGAGAGGTCCAACGCTGCTCAACATTAGCATACCGTTATGAGGATATATGTAGAGGAGAGAGAGAGGATCTGTAATATCGATTCTATATATATATATATATATATATATATATATATTCATCTATATGACGGTCTTTCTCTATATATATATGTTTGTGTGTGTGTGTGTGGTGTGTGTGGCGCTGTTTAACACATATAGAGAGAGAACTGTATATATATTGATAAATAATTATATTATATATTTATTTATACTCCTGGGTAAGACATAAACTGCACCCTGGGGTACCCTTTGAAACCAGGATAGCACCCTATGAGCTCCCTATGCCAGGTTACGGTGAAGCTGTCGGCAAGTCAGGCAGTGATATCTGTTGAAACACCTTGGTCTCTACTGATTACGGGTTTCACCAACATAGTCTGTCGTATTACAGTGTAACTGTTTCAAAACAGCAGAGAGATTTCCGTCCTGTATTATTGGACTGCGAGTTGAAACGTGCCTGGGGATTCTACTCGACTTTTCTTTTTCTCCTGACAAACCTCTACACCATGATTAAATACATAATGATAATTTCATACCCCTCGCCCTTCGCGTGGGGTTATCAAGGGCGCGGTTGCTCAGTAGGAACCGGGTGACAATGTTTAAGATAGTGCATATGGAAGAAATAGAAGACAAAGAAGGCCTCTCCATTAAGAACAACATTAAAATCGGAACCTGGACGTAAGGAAGATGAAAGAGTTGTGGTATTCACCTACTGTCTGTAAACGGAAAGGATAGATACAACATTCAAATACTAGGAATTGCTATGATTCTCACAAAAAAACTGCAAGTGCACTAATTGGGTACGGCCCAATAATGATCGCATTCTATAAGTCCAGAATACAAGTAAAAAAACCTCATGAACATTGTATTATACAATGCTACGCACCACCAACCATTTGCAGTGATGGAAGAAATGGAAAATTTTTTATAACCCTCCAAGACACTTTAGCACAATCCTAACGAGATTAAAGTAATCAGAGATCTCAATGCCAAGTAGCAAAAAATATCTAAAAATGACACCTGTGGAAAATTCGGCCTTGAGATAAAATGAAAGAGGTGAAGATTTTTTGAAAATTCTGTAGTAAGCAACTAATCTATTTATGCCAACAATTGTTCAACGCCACCCAAGACACTGGTTTTTCACCAGACAAAAGAACACGCAACCAATTGACTACATTGTGTTGAACCAGAATGTAAAAGTATAACAATATCAAGACAAGACCTGTGCCGACTGCAACAGTGACACCACTACTAACTATCGACTTTCAATAAGCTCAAAAATATGGAGCATCCAACACCCCCTCTAAAGCTCGACTACAAAACTCACTCTGATAACAATTACAGATTACGTGTCAAACAAATTTAATTACTCAAATCATGTGAGATGATAAAACACCAATGATTGTGGAAGAAGGAAAGACTGCTAAATCACTGCTTAAAAACGATCGCCAAAAAGAAAAACGCCAATTCCCCCTGGTATCTGAAGAACCTAAGTGACCTTGAACAAGAACATCCTAAAATCATGGTATCAGTATATCCAGTTGAATAAGTAATGTACAAAACCCAAATACAAATTCACAGATTATGTGACGAGATAAAAAATATTTAAATGACCATTGCCAGAGAAGTTGAAAACTGTTCTAATCAATAGACAACTAAAGATCTCCAAGTGAGTACGAAAACATTAGATGAAAATTAACCTACATGGACACTATCAAAACTGAAGATGGAACTAGTTTTTATGTATGGAAAAGAAGTAAAAGATGATGGATCAATCTTTGGTTCCACCCTTATACAAAAGAATAAGATCGAACAACCTTATTTAGACTCAATGACAGCGAAAATGACACCGCCACTGCTAGCAAAGTTATAAAAGCCATAAAAGAATTAATACAAAGCCCGTGAATATGATGATTAACGCAGAACTAATCAAGAATGCTGGCGAAAGTGTTGAATACTTATTCTCAAACTTTTTACGAAAATAGGAAGGAAGAAGATGGTCCATTAAGACCGGTAAAATCAATCTTTTAACTCCCATACCAAAAACGTGATGCAACTCCAATGCACAATAACAGGACATTGCATATAATAGTCACAGCAGCAATTTATTGAAAATTATTGCTGAAAGAATGAAATTGAGTTAAGAGAAGAAATTGCCAGACGAACAAACAGGTTTTTTGCCCTGGAAAAGTGCAAACAGATTGTAAATCTGAAATTTGATCAGAGAGAAAAACGAGAACATCCGAAAGACCTATATCTTTATTTCATCGATTACTCGAGCCTTTTGATACTGTTTGATCACGATATCTCTGGAAACATGAACGATATGAGTTTTCCCGAGTCACCTACAATCACTAATGAAGCCATGTATGACAACAACAACAACTGTATAAACACTGATGGTAACAGAATGTTCGAAGTCAACCAAGATTGACGCCAAGGTTGCATTCTGTTCTCTGCCCATTTTTTATATATATTCTGAGCACTTATGAGAGATGCTTTAGAGAATTTAGAGGAACTGTAGATGTTTTGAGGATACAAAATATCAATCTAAGATACGACGATGATATAGTTTTAATTTGGCAGCAGTCTCACTGACTACAACACTGTTAGATAACGTTTAGAGGAAGCAAGCGAAAAGGCTGGTTTATTTTCTTAATGCCAAGAAACTAAGTATCATGTAGATTCAAGAATAACTGCAGTGAACGATGCCGAGCATGTTACAATCATGGAGTGGTAGAAAATGTGAAAGTGTTTGACCCTTTATCTTCGAGCTGTTTTAACTAATAAAAAGAAAGAATTCCATTGCCAAAACACCACAGTTGCTCTCAATACATCTGGAAAGCTGAAGCAGTAACTTAGGACAAAGCTGAGGTTTGAAATCATTACTTTCCCATTGCGTCATATGGTTTCTGAATGTTGGTGCTGAAGAAGTAGCGCACAAAAAAGGCAATAGTTTTGAATGTGGGTTACAGACCGAATCCTACATATGAATGGATGGGGAAGAAAATGAATAAGACTACTGAGAAAAGTAAATTGTAAAGACCGTCTGTTGGACATCTTGACAGATGCAAACTAAGTTTCTTGGGTCATGTGAATGATAAGTAAAAGTATTGGAGAAAGACTTGCTGACAGTGAAATGTGATAGGAAACAGAGAAGAGGCAACCGAAGACAAGACTGAGCAATAACAACAAAGCTATTTGCGGGCTGTCGATGTAAAAGTGGAAAGAAAACGCAAGATCGAGTTGAGGGGCGAAGATGGTGGGGGTCCACGGCTGCTAAAAACATGAGCATACGTTTTTGATATGATGATATTACATATATATATACATATGTCTAATACCCCACATATACATATATATGTATAATAATAATATATTATATATAAAATATATATTTATTTATATTTTAATAATTATATAATTATTTTTTTTTTTTTTTTTTTTTTTTTTTTTTTTTATTATTTTTTTTTTTTTTTTTTTTTTTTTTTTTTTTTAAACACCCATTCTTCCACTGCATTACTCAATTTTATGGGTATCCCACCCTTGCCTGATTGGATCCCTTCCTAATAAAACGCGGTTT
>NW_023658164.1:46317-56317 GCF_015228065.2 Penaeus monodon
ATGAATAAATTAGCAATGCTAGCTATTTAAATTATTTTAACACCAATTGAAAATTTAACATAAAAATGAAATGCACAGAATGTACGCATGAATGATGGTGACATGAAAAAAAAACGCCAATTTTTTTCAACAAATCTTCTCGGGGTCAGAAAAACTAACTGCCGAGGGACATGTCTACTTTTCACATCAGCTTCAAAAAAAACCAATAACGGGGGGGTCCTTACCCAAAAGCCGTATTAACTGAAACGCTCGGCCAGGTATAATACCTGCTCTCTTCTGCGTATCGTAATGGGCGCTCGCAAAATTTCCCCAAGGATAATAAATTTTTTTTAAAAGAACACCAAACGCTTGGGGGTACCCAAAACTGCAAGCGATTCAAGGGTGAGAAAAGGGGTGATTAAAAAGCGAAAAATGATTCTGCTTAAACCCCAGTCCTACATTATTTTCGGACGTAACCGCGGGTCCACACCGACTCAAAGGGGGCCCAAGAACGAATAACTTCGGTTTTTTGCACCTACTCTCGAAAGACGGAGCGCAGATCTTTAGGCGTTTACGCAACCCCGGGCAATATCGGGCATCCTGTGCCTATGTATGGGGGAAGATCCTACGCTATTCCAAATAAAACAATTTTGTTACCCGCTCGTCTAGCGCCGTGAAGTGTCACCAAAAAACAATGTAACAAAAGTATTTTGCTTCCAAACTAGAGGAACCAAGTGGGTTTTACCCTAACCCACCCGCCACCGACCGGGGAAAAGGAAAGTGGGTCGGTCAAAACAGGAAATTCCTTTTTCTAATCCAAATGACCGCAAAAAAGAAAGGGAAAGGGGGTCGGGCGCGAGGGGTTTGGACGAAAAAAATTAATGATATTTGTATAAGATAAATCACGAACCGTTAAATTCGTTGCAGATGAAAACAAAATAATCTCTAAAAAAAGAGAAAATAATTAATTACTTTAACTAAAACGATTTCATGTTTATTGATCCATACTCGATCGCAAAGGAAAAGCATCTGAGGTGGAAAATATTGGGAACGTGCCATTTGCTGTCATTACACCCTTTTAAACCCAACAAAAAAAACGGCGTAACCCAAAAGTATGGGGGAAGGAAAGGGAAAGAATAAGAAAGGGGCCCAAAAGTGTACTTTGTTTTTTTTCTTACCAGTCTTGAAGGTTTCCCCGGCGGGTTTTTTTTCGGGGGTGGGTTTCCGTGTTGCATTCCAAAAGGAGGCAACGGCCCCCGCTGCCCCCCGATTAAAAAACTTCATCCTTAGTACAATGGTGAACAGAGGGTAGTTATACTTTTTTAACGGGGGCCGCGCGGGAGGGCACGGTCCCCACCGGGGGGAGCGAGGGCTACCTTACCGGTGGTAGCTTTGCACGAACTCCCCGGGCAACGAGGGCAATAAAAATGTGACCTCCGCCCTCGCTGAGCGGGGGGTTTTATTTGGGACATTTGGGTCCACGGGAAAACACCAGTGGGCCCTGGTAACAGAATAATTATCCACATCCTGTAACAAATAGAAATTTTCCCATCTTATATATATAATATATTATATATAATAATATTATATATATATTATATATATATATATATTAATATAAAATATGTGTTGTGTTGTGTGTGGGGTTGTGTTTGTGGTGTGTGTGGTTGTGTGTTGTGTGTGTGTGTGTGTGTATGTGTGTGTGTGTGTGTGGTGTGTGCTGGTTGTGTTCTGTGTAGTTAATATATATTATATTCATATCATAAAATATATATATTATATATTAATATATTATTATATATTATAAAATGTAAAATATATAATATATTTATATATATTATATATAATTATATAATAATATAATATAATTATTTATATATATTATTAATAATTTTGGGGTGTGTGGGTGTGTGGGGGGTGTGTGTGCGTATTTTTGTATAAAAATTATACTTTTTTTTAAAATAAAAATTTAATTTTTTATATAATATTATATTATTATATATAATATTATTGCCCGAGAGTACATGCAAAATCTTAAAACATAAGTTACACACACAAACACACAAAATCGCTTATGCAAAAAACCCCAGCGGGATATCACACACCTAGTTGGAAATTCAAGGGGCCTCAGAATATAGATCATCTTTTTCGTTTGTAGATTAAACATCTCGTTCCCTTCTTATTAAAGAATTGTTTGTTGGAATTTCTCCCTTACACACCCTCACAAATATATTTTTAAAATATGTATATATTATATAATTATAAAATTATATATATATATTATTAATATATATATATAATATATATATTATATAAAACACATACCTTGTTAGTTTATTATATGGTATATACATGTTATATTATAATATATATATATATTTTATATTATTATTAAATATATATATTATATATATTATTATATATATATATAATAATATATTATAATATTAAATTATTTCTATTTCTCATATTCTATATATTAATATATTTGTGTGTGTGGGTGTGTGTGTATATCATCCCCTGTGTGTTGTGTTTTGGGTGTGGGGGGGTGTGGGGTGTGTGTGTGTGGTGGTGTGGTGTGTGTTGGTGTGTTGTGTGTGTGTGTGTGTGTGGTGTGTGTTGTTGTGTGTTGTGTGTGTGTGTGTGTGGGTGGTTGTGTGTGTTTGGTTTTGTTTTTGTGTGTGGGTATGTATATAGAGACAGAGATGAGAAAAGAGAAAAAAATAAGAAATAAGGGGAAAAAACGATAGATAGAGATAGAAAAAACAGAGAGGGGAAGAGAGACGGACAGAGAGGAAAAGAGAATAAATATAAAGATTGATAGCAGCTGATACGGAGGAGGGTTAGAGAGAGGAGAATGAGAAAAAACCCAGGGCATGTGTATTTCATTCTGTCTGGCAAACAGAAAAAAGAAGGGACCAGCGACTAAAAGACGCGACGGAGACACTCCAGACGCGAGGGAGACAGACACCCCTGCGCCCCCGGCCCATCGGGTACATCACAGTAGCGCTCGATCGCCGCCTCCCTGCACTTTGGGGCCGATTGGCTGCGTGAGGATGTTGCATCTGCGAAATCTTGCGGCCGGAATGCTTTTAAATTCTCCCCTCTCGCGGTTTTGAATTCCTTATGTTTTTTTTGATTTCCCGGGGGGAAAGGGATCTTTTTGGGAGGAAAAACTGATGCGTTGGATGTCTTGGGGGTTGTGGTTTTGGGAAACTGTTTGATTTTTTTGAGTTTTTTCTTTTGGATATGCAAACACAACCACACACACACACACACCCACACACACACACACACCACCACACACACCCCACACAACACCCACCCACACACCACACACCACCCCCAACACCGAGTTGAAATTGATAAAGAAAAAAAGGGGATCCATAATGCAGGGGGCATGAGAAATTCGCTAATCTAAAAAATGGAAAAAACAAGAAATACTCTAAAACTGCGGTGGCAAAAAAAACGGGGGAAAAAAGCAGGGGATGTAAAAAAAAATAAAGATAAAGTAAGGGAAGTGATGAAAAAATTTGTTTTTTTATGTAAGAAAGAAATCCCAATGATTAAAATTATAAAAAAATGCTAACGTATAATGATGGAAAGAATGGTAAGCAAAAATGATAAAAAATCATAAAAAAAATAAAAAAAAATATGATAAAAAAAAATCTAATACTTTAATAGAAAAAAATGTTAATAAAACATAAAAAAATAAAAAGACTATTGATAAAAATGTTTTTAAAACATTCCAAAAAAGTAGATAGAAATATAACAAAAAAAGGTGTTGATGTTTGCAGCATAATGCCCAAGATCTACAATTATATTTATTAAAGATTATGTCAATAAAAAAACATTGGGCTTCTGTTAAAGGCAATCCTTTGGGAAAATGGAAGTAGTATTTTCTGTTGCAAGGGACATTACCAATCTGAAACTTTGGACTTGGAAGTTGTGTAACAGACGTGGACTTCAGTCAGACCAGACGACGGGTTTAAAAAGAAAGGCAAACCCCACGCACATTTATATCTTATATCGTATGTGTATATATATATATATTATATATATTATATAATTATATATATATATATATATATATATTTTAATTTTTTTTTAATTTATTATATATGTTATATTATAATTTTTAAAATTTATATAAATATAATTATATTAATATAATTATATATTATAAAAATTTATTTATATATATATATTAATGTGTGTGTGTTGTGTGTGTGTGTGTGTTGTGATGTGTGTGGGTGTGGGGTTTATGTATATATGCATACAACATACATACTACATGCATGCTTTAAAATTTTATATAATATATTATTATATATATTTATATATAATATATATATATATATATGTGGTTTTAAATTTTAATATATTTTATATATATATATATATATATATATTTTTAATATAACACACACCAACACACATACTACACCACCTCTCTCTCCTCTTTCCCCCCTCTCTCTCTCGTCTCTCCTCTCTCTCTCTCCTCTCTCTTTCTCTCACATATATTTTTATATATATATTAAATAATAAACAAATTTATAATTATATTATATATATATATATAAAATATATTAAATTTATATATATATATATACATCAAACACACACACACACACACACACAAAATTTTATATATATATAATATAAAATATATATAATAAATTTATTATATATATATTTTTAATATATATTCAATTAAAAATTTTAAAATATTTTATATAATATATATTATAATTATAAAATATTTAATTAATATTACTTATATATATAATTATTATATTTATATTATTAATTATATTATATTTTTATTTATATATTTTTTTGCAGCCACCACACACCCCCCCAAACCCCATACCCCCACCCCACACACCCCCAACCAACACACACACACAAAACACCACACACACACACACATAATATATATAGATATATATATATATATATTTATATATATATTAATATAAAATAAAAATATACCGACATCTAAAAAAATACATATTGTGTAAATGTATAATATTAAAATTATATTATATATAAAATTTATATTATATATATATATATTATAATATAAAATAAAAATAAATAAATGAATAATAAAAAAAAATTTTAATATATTAATAATATATTATATATTATATATATATATATTATATATTATAATTATATTAAATAATTATTTAAAAAATTTTTGCTGCACACACCACACCCCCCACAACCACCACAACACCAACCCCACACACACACCCACACACACCAAACCACACACAAAGACAAAAAAAAAATATATACACACGGACTACATAAAAAAATACATATTTGTAAATTAAAAAGGCGGGGGGGAACGGGGAGTGAGAGCAGGAGAAAAACCCAACCCAGGAAAAAGGGGCCCCCCCACCCCCACCCCGTCCCCCCCCCCCCCGCCCTTCCCGCACGGAAAAACTCCCCGGGCCCGAGACCGGAAATGAAAGCAAAATTTCTTCCGGCGTCACCCCTCCGGCCGCCCCTATTCTGCGTCTCCACCCTCTGCTCTGACGCAATGGGCGTGCAACTTGCAGCTCCCAAACAGGCTTGCTGGAACTACTGTTGTCAAAATATAAGGGGGAGGTTTGCGTTTTTAATGTTTTTTTGGGGAAAGGGGAAATGCGGGGGATATCATTGGCAGTCTGGTTAAATTTATATTGATTTTTCGTATTTTGGGGGAAATCTGATCGTTTACCGTATACGATTCATTTGTATGGCGTTATATAATACAGGGGTAAATTGTTTACATATTACGTTAAAAAAAAATTCTACAAAAACATCCCCATGATAAATGAAGCAAGGTAAAATTTCTCAGAAATTACTTGGGTTGGAAAAAGTTTTAAAATGCATTAGGAAAGGCGTAAAAAAGGACGATGCAACGAAATATCCCACTTTACATTATTGCTGCTTCTTATGCAAAAGGGGGGAACCCCCCTAAAAACTCTTTAAAGGAATAGCGTCGGATTCATTTGGTGCCTGACATTTTCAAAGCGAAATGCACAGCTATAAAAACTCTTGCATGCATGCACCACACACCACACACACACACACAAAACCAACACACCAAAACCCCCAACAACCACACACACCCCCACACACACACCACACACAAAACCCACACACCACACACACACACAACACACCCCCACACACAACAAAAAAACACAACACACACACACCCACCCACCTATATATATATATATATATATATATATATATAATATATAATAAAATTATATTATATATAAAATATATATACACATGCATTAATATATTCCATATAATATATTATAATATATATATATATATATATATATATATATACATTACCACACAACACCCCCACCCACACCCCACAACACCACACACACACACCACACACACAAAACCACACAACACCCCCACCACATATATAAATTTATATATTATATAAAAATTTAAAATATATATATATATATATTTATATTTTTTTTAATATATTTCTATATATATATATATATATATATTTTAAAATTTATAAAACACACACATCACATATATATGCACCATATGCCCAACCACACACACACACCCCACATAAAATTCATCATCATCTTTAAACGTGGGTTCATTCTGAGCCGCCGTGTCCAGCATGATACTAAAATTGCGTTTTCCAGTTGTGTGCTCTTGGATGAGTACGGGTGGGTCCCCTTTCCTTTCCCGGAAGTGCCGGTGTTACCTTTTTGGTACTTCTCTCTTTTTTTTATCTGGGTTTGGGGGACCGCACTGATTTGAGCTGGCTTGGCCACCCATGCTAGGCGGCAATCGAGGTAAAGGGTCCTTGCCCAAGGAAAAAACCGGGGGTCGGTACTCGAACCCTCGACCAGATTGCGCGGACAGCTTGAGCCCGACCTCAAACCCCATTGGGCCCCCCGCGGCCCCCCCCCCCCCCCACACACACAAAATTTTAAAATTATATATAATAATATATATATATATATATATATTTTTATATATATATATAAAATTTTAATATTTTTTTTATATATTTTATATATATATAATTATATATATATAAAATAAAATTATATTATACAAATAACCATAACTATATATGCACACTACACACAAGCACACACACACATGTGTATACTAAGCTGTTGTTATTTTTAATGTATACGTATACTTATTTATGTATTCTATAACTTATCTATACTATATCTATTTGTTTTGGTGTGTTGTGTGTGGTGTGTGTGTGTGTGTGGTGTGTGGTGTGTGTGTGTGTGTGGGGGGTGTGGGTGTGTGTGTGTGTTTGTTGTGTGTGTGTGTGTGTGAGTGTGTGTGTGCGTGTGTGTGTTTTAAAAACCACGTGGCGCAACTTTTTGGCCTCGGGGATTTTTTGGGGGCAAAAGGCCATTTTTTTAGGAATCAAATCAGTTTGGGAAATCCTTCAACCCAGTCCGACCACACGTTATTTTTGAATGCAAATCCTCCCAAACTTTTTTTCTTGTCAAATTCTTCAGGGATCTAATGCTTATTTTTTTTCTTTTTTCATTTTCTTTCTAAAGGTTGGCGGTTTTAAAGCGAGTAATCTCTTGAATTAAAGGAATTTAATTTTAGGGGCATTCTAATTTTAAATCTGGCTTACGGAAAGCAGTTTTTAGACATCGATGCAGGTAAGTGCCGCTTGGAAACGCCATTTGTGTGGTGTCATTGTTTTTTTTCTCCATAAATCTGATCTAATTTCGGGCCCATCGAAATTAGAAAAAAAAAAAAACAGAAAAAGCATGCCTTTGCTGATATTAATCAAAATCTTGGTAAAAACACAATGAAAAGATTAGCCAAGACATACTTGCCGCCCCCCCTTTTTTTACACCATTTATTTTTCCCCTTTTTTCTCTCCTCCTTCCCCCTCTCCTCTCACTCTGTTCCCCCCTTTCCTTTTTTTCTCCCTCCTCTTCCCCACTTATTCATTTTTTTTCTCTAATTCTTCCTTTTTCAATCGTTTCTGTCATTTTCCTATCTACTTTATCTACCTTTTCCCCCAAACCCCCTTTCCCCTTCTCCCCTTCTTTTCCCTTTTTCTCCCCCCTCTCCTCCTTATCTTCCCCTTGCACCCTTGTCTCTTTCTCTTTTTTCCCTTTCCCCTTCTTCCTTCTCAACTTTTACTCCTCTTCTATTCTCTCCTCTTTCTGTCTTCTTCCCCTCAACCCCCTCCTTCTCCCTTTTCCTCTTTCCTTTTCTTCCCTCCTCCCTGTTTCTCTCTTTTCCTCTTCCTTCTTCTTCTCCCTCTTCCTTCACTTCTTTCCCTCTTCCCCTCCCCCTTCTCCTCTTTTCCTCAACCCTTCTTTCTCCCCCCTTTCCCCCCCCAAACCCCTCTCCTTTCGTCCCCACCCCTCTCCTTCTGCTCCTCCTCCCACCCCCCATTCCCCTTTTTCCCCTAGGTTGTTACGAGAACTTTACACCGTCGCCAAAATGTTAGCTTGTGTATGTGGGCTAAAGGTGCTTGGGGAAGCCCTGTTTATTCGGAAAAAAGGGATCGCAGTGCCGCTCGGTTCGGGAAGCCCACCCTGATTTCTGTTTCTTTCAAACGTTTCTGCTCGCGTCGTACCTACTATTTCTACTTGCACGAAATTTTCACTACCAGGCCAAAAAACCCCATACGTTGTATATATTAATTATATATAATATATATTATATATATTTATATATATTTTTTTATTTATTTTTATATATACTGTAAAGTTATAATATATTTATATAAATACACCCCCCCACCCCCCCCCACCCACCCACCCCACCACACACCAACACACACACACCACACACACACACACACACAACACACACCACCCACCACCACACAAACCCCACAACACACCCACCACAACACACACACACCTTATGTATAATGTGTAATGTTATTGCACACATATCATAAATGTATATGTTTTGCTACATATATATTATATCATTATATATATACACACAATACATTATACATCTCATATATATATATATTATTATATTAAAAAATATATATATAAAATTATACATACATATAAATATATATATATTTTATATATATATATTATATATATACTTATTATATATAAATAGGAGAGAGAAGAGAGAAGGAGAAGAGAGAGGAGAGAAAGAGGTGAAGATGATGAATTGATAGATAGACACGTATAAAACGCCTTTTGTAGGTTTTTACAGTAAATAAAATTTTTATATATATATATTATATATATATATATATATAATATCTTATTTTGTATACAAACGTAAAAAATGTATATACAATTTTACATATATATGTATAAAAGGATTATAAATATCATATCTATCTATTTACTTCTATCTATCACCCATCTATCTATCTTTCTATCTATAAGTATGTATGTATGTTACATTTATTTGTTTAATATAAAGTATATACTATATCACACATTACTGTTACATACATAATATTAAAAATATATATTTTAATATATATTATATATATATAAATATAAATATCATTATAATTTATATATATATTAAATTTTATATATTATTTAAAAAAATTTTATATTATATATATATATATATACTATATTATTATTATATATATATATATTTATAAATATATATATATTAATTATTTAAAATTAATATTTATTATTATATTATAAGAGAAAGAGAAGAGGATGGGTGATAGATAGATGATGATACCACATGTATAAAACACGCATTGTATATTTACAGTATATATTTTATTATATATATATATATTAATTTTAAAAATTATTATATATATATAATATATTAATATTAGTATACTAAGTAAAAATTGTATAAATATATACTTATATGTTAACGGATATTAAAATCTATCTTCTATTTATCTATCTATCACCTATCTATCTATCTTCTTTATATATGTTTTATGTTGAAAAATGTTAAAGTGTGTATAATATAAAATTATACATATATATATATATATATATATTATATATAT
>NW_023658164.1:63817-66317 GCF_015228065.2 Penaeus monodon
CTGTTTGCCAGACATGAATGTAAATACACATGCCGTGTGTGTTTTTCTCTCTATTCTCTCTCTCTCTAACCCTCTCTCTCGCTATCTAGCTAGCTATCAATCTATCTATATCTTATTCTCTTTCTCTCTCTGTCTCTGTCTCTCTCTCCCTCTCTCTGTCTTTCTCTATCTCTATCTATCGTTTTATCCCTCTATTTCTTATTTTCTCTCTCTTTCTCTATCTCTGTCTCTATATATATACCTACACACACACACACACACACACACACACACACACACACACACACACACACACACACACACCCCACCCACACACACCACACACACACCCCCAACACACACACACAACACCCACACATCCCCTCACACACCACAAAACACACACACACACAACACACACACACACACACATGTGATGTTAAAAAAAAAATAAATTTTTTAATTAATTATTAAAAATAAATATTTTTTTTTTTTTTTTTATTTTTTTTTTTTTTATAAATTTTTTATATTTTTTTATTTAATTAAATCTGTATTCCTATATTAAACATTCCGTGTTGGTTTAAAATAATTATTATTTTATAATAATATATTTATAATTTTTATTTAAATATAATATATCTTTTTTTTTTTACCGGTTGTTAAAGGGGTTCCACAAAAAATTCGAATAAAACCAAAATTTTAAACTACAAACGAAAAAGAACTTTTTTCGGAGACCCCCAATTTCCCAACTACTGGTTTGAATCCCCCTGCGGTTCGACCATAAGCCGATTCGGTTTTTTTGGGGGAAACCAAATTTTATTATTTTTTTCAACCCCAAATAAATTTTAATATTAATATTTAAATAATATATTTATATTAAAATTAAAATTTTTGTTTAAATCTTTACCCCAAAAACACCCAACACAACACCTAATAAAAATAATTTTTATTAATATTATTAAAAATATAAATATTATTATTATTATAATTTTAATACACTTATATTAATTTATATTTTAATAAATTTTTAATTTTTTTTTGGGGAAAAATTATAAATTATACAAAAACCCGCCCACACACAGCACCCCCAAAACCAACACCACTCCCCAAACACCCACAACACCCACCACCAAAACCCCCAAAAACCACCACCCCACACAACACCACAACACACCCCATTATAAATTTTAAAATTTCTTTTAAAAAAAATTAGTAAAATTTCATTTTTTTTGAAAATTTTTTTGCTTAAAATTTTATTTCTTTACCGGGGACCCGGGCTGTTTTCCACGTGGATCCAAATGTCCCACTAGAACCACCGCTCACGAGGGGGGGGTCACATTTTATATCGCCCTCCTGGGGTTTGGAACCCCCGGGAGTTTCGTGAATTTTCCCCGAAAATTTTAAACCCCTGCCCCCCTTTTGGCTGAACCGGAAACCCCCTCCGCGCGGCCCGTTAACAGATAACTCCCCTCTTTTCCCCTTTTTCCCAAAGGGTGTACCTTTTTGTTGGGGGGAGGGGGCCTTGCCCTTTTTCCCCCCACCCCCACCCCCAAAAACCCGCTCGCCTTTTCAAGAAATGGTAAAAAAAAAACGTTCCGTTGGGTTTTTTTTCTTTTCCCTTTTTTAAATTTTTTTTGTTTTTTGGGGTTTTTTAAAGGTCTTGCCTTTACTTTTAAAATTCTTTCTTACCTCTTCCACCGGCGCGTATTTTCCCTTTGTTCTTTTCGTATTTGTAAAAATTAAATTTTCCTGTTTTTGAATTTATTTTTTTCCTCCTTTTCCCGCGTTTTTATCTTTTAAAAAACACTTTTTTCCCCCCCTGTTTTTCCCCCCCAAACTACCCCCCTTTTCTTTTCTTTTTTTTGGTTGAAAAGGTTTTCCGTTTGACCGACCAAAACTTTTTTTTTTTTGGGGGGGTTAGGGTGGGCCCCCTTTTCCCTCTATTTTGGAACAATTCCCCTTTTTTTGCTTTTTGGTCCCCACTTTTTGGGCGTGCGAAGGGGTAAAAAGAATTTGGTTGGTGGTTTTCCCCTTTGGCCGGTTGCCCGTTTCCCCCCGGGGTTAAATAATAACTGGTGGGGGGGGTGGGGAAAAAAAGGGGGGGGGGGGGGGGGGGGGGTTTAAGCTAAAATCTTATTCGCTTTTTAAACACACCTTTCTCACCCTTTGAAGTCGCTTGCATGTTTTGGGTCCCCCCCAAAGCGTTTGTGTGATTCAAAAAATTCATATATCCTTGGGAAAATTTTGCGAGCGCCATTCAATCCCAAAAAGAGAGCAATATTATATTCCGGGCCGGTCGTTTCAGCCCATATAGGGAAATTTGGGGTATAGGACCCCCCGTTATTGATTTTTTATTGAAGTCTGATGTAAAAACTAGACGTACCTCGGCTTAGTTTTCTACCCCGGAAGATTTGCTGAAAAAAAATTTGGCGAATATTTTTCAGTCACCATTCCTTCTGCGACATTCGTCGCTTCATTATATTTAAATTTAAATGGGGTTTTGAAAAAATCTTAAATGCTA
>NW_023658164.1:71764-76764 GCF_015228065.2 Penaeus monodon
AAAAAATATTAAAAAAAAAAAAAAAAAAAAAAATAATAATATTTTTTTTTTTTTTTTTTAAAAGGTTTTTTTTGTTCCCCCCCCCCCCCCCTTTGTTTTTTTTTTTTTTTTTTTTTTTTTTTTGTTTTTTATTTTTTGTATAAAAAAAAAAAATATGATATAAATTATAATTATGAATTATATAAAAAATTTTTTTTTTAAACCAACATAACACACAAAACCCAAGAAAGACCACACCAAAAAACCCCACAAAAACCCATAAACCAAAACAAAAACCCCCAAACCACCACCCCCAACATAATTAAATTTTTTTTGGTTTTTTTTGGTGTGGGTGTGTGGGGGTTTGTGTGTTTTTTTTTTTTGTTCTTTTGTTTTTTTGTTTCCGGTGTTGGATTTTAAAATATATAATAATTATTATTATAAATTTTATATATAATTAGTTTTTTGTTGTTTATAAATTTTTTAATATATTTTTTTTTAATAATATATAATTTTATTTTAATAATATATTATATATTCATCATTTTTTTTTTTTGGTGGTTTTGGTATCTTTATTTTAAATATCTTTTTATTTTTTTATTTTATAATTATTTAATACTATAATAAATTTTTTTTTAATTAAATTATTAATTATATATTTATTTTTAATTATTATTCTTTATATTTTTGTTATTCCATATTTATTTATTTTTAAAATTTTTTTTTTTTTTATTTTTTTATTTTATTTTAATATATTTTTTAAAACTTTACCCCTTTTTTGGGTTTTTTTTTTTTCGTATTATTGTTATATATAATGGGGTGGTATTAATATTTATTTAATAAAAATTTTTTAAAATTATTATATATTATTTTTTTCTGATAATGTTATAAAATAAATTATTGTAAATGAAAGTGCATATGTATACACAACAACACGCACACACATCCCACACACCCCAACACCCCCCACACACACACACACACACACACACCCCCCACACACTCACAAACACCACACAAATTTCCCCAATATATAGAATACATAATTTTTTTTATATTATAATTATATATTAAATTATATATAATTTATATATAATATATTATAATATATATATATATATTTTATATATATATTATCCTGTGTATATATATATTTATTTATCTATCATCTATTTTTATTTTTTATTTTTTTTATGCATACATATGTAGTTGGGGTGTGTGTTTTTGGTGTGGTGTGTGTTGTTGTGTGTGTGGGTGTGGTGTGTGTATGTGGTTTGGTGTGTGTAACTTATATATATATATATATAATTTTATTTATATAAAATTATATATAATATATATATATATGTAATATTTATAATATCCCACACTTTTTTTTTACATTTTAAACAACATACATAATATATAAAAGATAGATAGTAGGTAAAAGATAGAAAAATAGATAGATTCCCTATTTAATACCCGTATATACATATATTGTATATATGTATAACATATTTACTATGTAACAATATATAATATATATATATATAATATATATATTTTTTATTATATATATATATATTATAAATACTGAAAACCTACATATTCGGGGTTATATAATGTGTTATCTATTATCTATCTACTTCATCTCTCTCTCTCTTCTCTATATAATAAATATATATTATTTATTATATATATATATATAATATTATATATTATATAATTATATAATATATATATATAATATATTATATATATATATATATTATATATATGTATGTATACAGTATATGTGGTATATTGTTAACTTTAATATACACACATATACATGTAACATACATACTAAAATATAGTAGAAAGATAGATAGATAGGTAGATAGATGAAGAAAAGATAGATTGCAACTTTATATCCGTATATACATATTTTGTATATTGTATATAATATTTACGTTTGTATACATTATAATTTAAAATTATATTATATATATATATATATATTTTAAAATATATATACGTAAATCCCTAATATGTCTGTGTTTATAACGGGGTTTATCTTCTATCTATCTTTTTCCTATCCATCTCTCTCTCTCTCTTCCTCCTCTTCTTCTCTCTCTCTCTTCTCTCTATATAATATATATATATATATATATAAAATTATATTATATATAATAAAAATATATGTATGTATATATATTATATATTATAAATATATATTTTATAATAAAATTGTTGATGTTCTGTTTTGTGTAATATATATATTTATACATATATATGTATGCTAAACATAACTTTTTATATGTGTGCATAATACATATCCCACAATACATATAGGTGGGTGTGGTGTGTGTTGTGGTATGTGTGTGTGTGGTGTGTGGTGTTTGTGTGTGTGTGTGTGTGTGTGTGGCGTGTGTGTTGCGGGGTTTTGGGTTGTGTGTTGTGTGTGTGTGTGTGTTTTGGTGTGGGGGGTGTGGTGTGTGTGTGTGGGTGGGTGGGGGGTGGGTGGGTGGGGGTGGTAATTTATATATACTATTATTTATACTATACATGTATTTTATAAAAATAAAAAAATAATTTTTAATATATTATATATATTATATATAATATATATATATATATTATACAAGTATGTGTGTTTTTTTTGTGCCTGCGTATTTTATAAATTTCTGTAAAGTAAATAAAAGGTACGTACCGAGAAAATCGATTGAAAGAAAAAGAAATCCCAGTGCGGGGCTCCCGAACACAGACCGGGGCACTGTCGATACCTTTTTCCGAATAAACAGAAGCTCTCCCCAAGCACCCGTTTGCCCCATACACAAGCTAACATCCTTGGGAGCGGGTAAATTCTCGTAACAACCCATGGGGTAAAGGGATATGGCGGGTGAGGAGGAGGAGCAGAAGGAGAGGGGTGGGACGAAAGGAAGGGGGATTGGGGGGGAAGGGGAGAGAAAAGAAGGGTTAGGAAAAGATGGAGAAGGGGGGAGGGGAAGAGGTGGAGAAGTAAGGAGAGGGAGAAGAAGAAGGAAAAGGAAAATGAGAGAAACAGTGGAGGAGGGAAAAAAAAAGGAAAGAGGAGAAGGGAAAGGAGAGGGTTTTTGGGAAGAAGACGAAAGAGGGAGAAAGAAAGGATAAAAGTTTTAGAAGGAAAGGGGGGGAAAAGGGGGGAAAAGAGTAAGAACAAGGTGCGAAGGGGAAAATAAGGGGGAGAAGGGAGGGAAAAAGGAAAGAAGGGGGGAAAGGAGGGAAGGGGGGGTGGGAGAAGGTAATAAAGTAAAAAGGAAAAGACGAAAAAGATTTGAAAAAAGGGAAAAATTAGAGAAAGAAATAATAAGTGGGGAAGAGGGGAAGGGGAAAAAAGGAAAAGAGGAGGAACAGAGTGAGAGGGGGAGAGGGAAAGGGGGGAGAAAAAAGGGAAATGAAAGGTTTTCCAACAAAGGGGGCGGTCAAATATGTCCTTGGCTAATCATTTCATTTTGTTTTTTTTACCAAAATATTGTTAATATCATGCAAAGGCAGCGTTTTCTTTTTTATTTTTTCTAATTTTTGATAGGCCCGAAATTAGATCTAATTTAGGAGAAAAAAAAAAAAATGACCCACACAAAAAAGGCGTTCCAAGCGTGCACTTACTCGCACGATAGTCTATAACGCATTCCCCGGGAAACCCGATTTTTGAATTGAATTCCCAAAATTAAAAAATTCATTTAATTTAAAGAGATTACTCCTTAATACCGCCAAACCTTTTGAAAAGAAAATGAAAGAAGAAAGAAAAATATGCATTAGTCCCCCCGAAGAATTAGACAAGAAAAAATGTTTTGGGGATTTGCATTTAAAACTAACGTTCTTGGTCGCGATGATTGGGAAGGATTCCAAGTCTGATTTGATTCCTAAAAAAATGGCCTTTTTTCCCAAATATCCACGAGGCCAAAAAGTTTTGCCCCGGGGTTACCACCACACACCACACCACACACACACACACAACACACC
The DNA here is from genome assembly GCF_015228065.2 of Penaeus monodon. Classification (NCBI taxonomy): domain Eukaryota; kingdom Metazoa; phylum Arthropoda; class Malacostraca; order Decapoda; family Penaeidae; genus Penaeus; species Penaeus monodon. The sequence continues at coordinate 75,707 of NW_023658164.1, forward strand.
ACACACCACACACACACCACACACACACACACCACACACAAAACACACACACACCAACACACAAACACCCACCACCAAAACAAATAGATATAGATATAGATTATTTGTATACATATACATATTTTTAAAGATACATATACACTTCCCCCCAAGCTTTAGATATCACTATGGTGTGTGTGTTGGTGATATGGTGCATATATTGTTATGTGTTTAGTGTAATATATATATATATATAATAAAATTATAAATTTTTTAAAATTATTATTATTTTATATTATATTAAAAATTTATATATATATTTTTATTAATTATATATATTTTATTAATATTATTAAAGTGTGTGGTGGGGGGGGGGGGGGGCCGCGGGGCCAATGGTTTGAGCGTCGGACTCAAGCTGTCCGAGGCAATCTGATTTGGGGTTGAGTCACCGACCGCCCCTTGTTTTCCCCTTTGGGGAAGGACCCTTTACCCCGATTGCCTGCCTAGCCCTGGGTGGGCCCAAACCGCTCAAGTCAGTGCTGGGCCCAAACCCCGATAAAATAAGAGGAAAAGTTACCAAAAAAGGTAAAAACCCGGGACTCTCCGTGGAAAAGGAATGGGGACCCCACCACGTACTCATCCAAAAATCACAACGTGAAAATGCAATTTAGATCATGCTGTGACCACGGCGGTCAGACATGAACCCCGTTAAATGATGATGATGATATATATTTTTGGTGTGTGTGTGGTGCTTGTGTGCATATGTGGATATATATGTGTATGTGTTTTGTATATATTATATATAATATTATTATATTTTTATAAATAATATTATATATAAAATATATAAAATTAATATATATATATATAATATATATATATATAATTATATATATATTTATATGTGGTGTGTGTTGTGTGTGTGTGTTGTGTGTGTGTGTTGTGTGTGGGTGGTGTGTGTGTGTGTGTGGGTGAGTGTTGATATGTATTATATATATATATATATAAATATATATTATATATATAATATTTTATTTATATATCATGTTATATTTTAATCTATATTATATATATTATAT
>NW_023658164.1:81764-88884 GCF_015228065.2 Penaeus monodon
CACCACCCCCCGAAGAAAATCGCTCGAAACCTCTGCTTCACAAGACATGCTTAAGAAAAAAACACGTAAGTACCCGTTTTTGCCCCTTTCTATTTCTTTTCCTTCCTTCTCCCATACCATGTGGTTGACGCCGTTGTTTTTTTGTGTTGGTTAAAGGTGCTTAATGACAGCAAATGGCCCGTTCTCCACTATCTCCTTCCACCTCATAATCCATTTCCGTTGCGATCGGTATGTGACTCAATAACACTGAATCATCGTTCGTTTAGTTTAAGTAATTAATTATTTTCTCGTCGTTTTTAGAGATTTATTTTTGTTCAATCTGCAACGAATTTAACTGCGTTCTGATTTTATCTATTAACGATATCACTTTCATTTTATCTCGTTCCTAACCCTCGCGCCCGACCTGACCTTCCCTTTTTTCTTGTCTTTTGCGGTCACTTTGGACTTCAGAAAAAGGTTTAATTTCCTGTCTTGACCTGACCTCACTTTCTCTCTTTCCCGGTCGGTGGCGCCGTGGGTCATGCGGTCAGTGCCACCTTGGTCCTCTAGTTTGGAAGCAAACATATCATTGTTCATTGCTTTTTGGATGACACTGTTCTATCGTCGCTCGAAGCGAAGCAGGTTAACAAAATTGTATTATTTGATATAGCGTACAGGTTCTTTCCCCCATCTCATCAGTGCACAGGATTGCCCATTTGCCCCGGGGCTTGCGTTACCGCCTAATACAGATCTGCGCTCGTCGTTCCGAGAGTAGTGCAATAACCGAGTTATTCGTTTCGTTCCGGCCTCCCTTTGATGCGGTGTCACCCCGCGGCTTTGACGTCCGTGTTAATTAATGTAGGCCTCGGTTTAAGCTAGAATCATTTATTCGCTTATTTCATCACACCTTTTCTCACCCCTCTTTGAAGTCGCTTGCATGTTTTGGGTAACCCCCAGCGTTTGTGTGATTCGAAAAAATTCATCTCATCCTTCGGGAATTTTGCGAGCGCCCATTTACACGATCGCAGATAGAGAGCAGGATATTACTTATTCCTGGCTCGAGTCGCTCAGTCATATACGGCCATTTGGGGTTACTCGGGATCCCCCCGTTTATGAGTTTATTCTCGAAGTCTGATGTGGCAAAGCTAGACATGTACTTCGTCAGTTCAGATTTCTGACCCCCGAGGATCTTTGCTTGCTACAAAATTGCGAATATTTTTTCATGTCACCATTCATTCATGCGTTATCTTTCCTTCCGCTATCTTATATGTTTGAATTCAATGCTGGTAGTTGAATAACTCTTAAATAGCTCAGCACTGCTAATTTTACCCTTCAGTTTTATTATATTGAACGCTTACTATTCGTGTTTGTGATTCCTTTCCTCTGTGTGAGCTCTGTCACTCTCTCGCTTCCCCTCTCATTTCAAACGATAGCTGTCACTCACACCACTGCAACACACACACATTCAGGCTCACATCATCCACACACAGGATAAAAGACACTGACCCTTTTCACATTGTCTTAGTGCCTTGCGTAAGATTTATCTCTAGCCCGCATTCTCTTGTCTGTCGCTGTCTGTGTACAAGTCTCATCCTATTTCTTATCTGTGTTGAGGCACTATTGGTTCTCAAATAGATCTTCGCGGATCGTCCGGATGTCCGTTCCCTTGCATCTATCTTCCTCCACATCTAGCATAGCATGGCTTGGTAGTTCATAGGTCTATCGGACTGTCGCTCCACTGACATCTCCCTCCTCTATTTCTTCCTTTACCTTTGGTAAAAATAAAACACCCAATGAAAAAAAAAAGCGAAAATAGTTGTAAAAAACAACAACACTTAAAAACCGTCACACATTGTTATGATAACCGGCTAGTGGTAACTACTCACCCCATTTCTCTTTTTCCTCTTCTTTTTCTCTTACTCTGGCCCTACTTGTATGATCTGGCTCCCCGATTTCTATATTGCGTCGGACCGACCACGGCAACCGGAAGGAGGACCCTTAGGGATGCTGTCAAGAAGGACGTCCTCGTCTGAAGATCGCCATAGGCCCACGGACGCAGGATTTTCGTCAGCAAAGGTGTTGCCTGCCAGACTTCCCCGTAGCACAGTGAACCAGCACCTTGCCGCAGGTATCAGTCCGCCCCAGATGCTGTGCCTGCGGACGCCTCAGAATCCGGTCACTCCAGGAGGCACGTACGCAGATATCAGCTAGCCCCGAGATGCCGCCTCCTGCCCCGACGCCCGTAGATCAGTCATGAAGATTACGAGGTACTGTGGTTGGACGCGAAGAAGGACCTGGTCCGATCTCGTGAGGACGCTGTGACGAGGACGCCGCCGAGTTAGGCCCTGGGCCGGACTACGAGGAGTGTCAGAACGAATCTGAGTCAAGGAGGACCTGTGCGAGACCTTTCGAGGACGTGTGGGATACGAGACGAGCACGATTCACCAGGGACCAGGAGGAATGAAGACAACATGGACGATGTCAGCCCAAGATGAACCAGGACTCGCACGAGAACGAGACGACCCAGCCAAGTTGGTCACTCCTTGACAGGCGCCTCGAGGGCTGAGGCGCGAGTGGTTGGCCGAGCAAATCTGAAGATGTGGATAATTCTACATTATTTTCTGTACGATGTGGCATAATTCAATTTCTGTTACTCATGGACCACGTGGGCTGTTTTCACCTGGATCCATGTCCCAAATAAGCACCACCCCTCAGCGAGGGCGGAGTCACATTTTTATCTGCACTCTCATGTTTGACCGGGAGTTCGTGCTAAGCTACCATCCGCCCACTGCGCAAGGTCAGCCCTCGCCTCCCTCCAGGTGGGCTTGACCGTCGAACCCTCCCCCGCGGGCCCGATACCCCGTATAACTAAACATCTCGTTGTTCTTATACTCCGCGCTGGTGTCACTCTGCAGAAACTAAAGAGTCAGCCGAATACCAGTATCAATACCCCCCTGCCCAGCCAATTGTAATTGGGTTCTATACCGTTCACTAACATATACTATATATATATATTTCTTTTCAAACGGTAGGTTCATTGCTCTGAGCCGCCGTGGTCACAGCATGAATACTTAATTGTAGTTTTCATTTCTGTGATGCTCTTTGGAGTGAGTTTCCTTTCCACCGGCAGCTGCCGGTGTACCTTTAGGTAATCATTCTCTCTATTTACTCCCGGGCTTGGGGACCAGCACTTGAATTTGGGCGCTGGCTTCTCGCCACCCGTGGCTAGGCTAGGCCCAATCAAGTGAAGTTCCTTGCCCAAGGGAAACAACGCGCGCTCGGTTGACCTCGAACCTCCTGAATTCAATTGAGTCCGACGCTCAAAACATTCGGCCACCGTCCGGCCTTGACGATCATGGGCTTTCCATGATTTTTTTTCTTAGCAATTTAGAGCGGTGGTTTGCCATTGCCTTCCCGCCCGGTGTTTTTATAGAGGTCACCATCTCTATTTCCCCCGGCACTGACTTGAGCTGGCTTGGCCACCCAGTGGCTAGGCAGGCAATCGAGTGAAGTTCCTTGCCTCAATGTAAACAACGCGCCGGCCGGTGACTCGAACCCTCCGAACTCGTGACTGTTCTGAGTCCGAAGCGACGCTCTAAACCATTCGTCCACCGCGCCCCATATATATCTATATATATATACTACATATATATATATAATATTATATATATCTCATACATATATACATACATAAATATATATATATATATATCGATACTCATCTCATATCATATCTATATATTACATATTATATTATATACTACTAGATAGATAGATAGATAGATAGATAGATAGATAGATATAGATATATATTGAGAGAGAGATACTTACATAGATACATAAATACATACATTTTATACCCTAAACACATACACGCGTGTGTGTGTTGTCCTGTATTTATATATATATATATATTATATAGATATATATATATATATATATATATCATATTAAATTGTATCTCTATAATATATATATACTAGTATATGCTCGGTGTGCGTGTGTTGCTGGTGTGCTGTGTGCTCTGTGTAAAAATGTCTGTATCTATGTATGGTATATCTCTCTCTCTCTCAACCCACACACACTCACATACACACACACACACACACACTACACACACCACACCACACTCACCACACACCACACACACAGCACAACACACACCACACACACGCACAAACGCCACCACCCACAAACACACATCCCACACACTGTATGTTATCTGATGTATTTATAACTGTATCTCTCCTTCCCCTCTCCTCAACACACACCACACACACACAAAACACACACACAACACACACACACACGCGCACACAACATACACTACACACACACATATATATATATGTGTGTGTGTGTGTGTGTGGGTGTGTGTGTGTGTGTGTGTCTGTGTGTGTGTGTGTGTGTGTGTTGTGTGTGTGTGTGTGTAAAATGTACCTGTAGTTATCCTATGTATTATATCTCTCTCTCTCTCAACACACACACACACACACACACACGCACACCCCCACACCCACACCACCACACACACACACACACACAAACACCACACACACACGACACACACCACACACCCAACAACACCACCACGACTACACACACACCCCACACACACACACCGAACCCACACAAACAACACACAAACACACCACAACACACACAACACACACACACACACACACACACACACACACACACTCCCCCCTCAACACCACCACACCACCGCACACACACACAATCTATATATATACTTATACTCGTATAGATAGTATATAGATATATATACTAGATACTATATATACTCAGCATAGATATATATAATATACTATCTATACCCTTTATATAATATCATATATATACTATATAACTATCATGTGTCTGTGTTGTGTGTGTGTGTTGTGTGCTGTGGTAGTGTGTCTCTGTGTGAGTGTGTGTGTGTGTGTGTGTGTGTGTGTGTGTGTGTTGTGTGTGTGTGTGTGTGTGTGTGGGGTGGTGTGTGTGTGGTGTGTGTGTGTGTGTGGGTGTATTTTGCTAAACATGGTCAATTTATTTTATTTCCTTTGATCGAGGCCAAAGCATGCGCTAAATTAACTCATTAGGGATAGGCGATTTTCATCTCCGCATGGGAGCATTTGACCTGCAACGTTCAACTCTCTCTCTCTCTCAGCATCGCCTGTATATTGCATTTATGAATCATTCTACATTGTGTAGACTTGATTGCATTCACGAGGTACGTATCCTTCTTCATTTATGCATGATTATAAGAATATACGCTACGAGATTATTGCCTTAACATTCTTTAAGCATTTCAATTGAACTGCATGTTTGAATATCCTATTACTTGGCATGAGACGCTCATCTCATTTATACATATTGGCAGATTGCATCATCCCCAAGACGGCCGAAACCTATTTTTAGAAGATGTTTTTTTTACTCTCTTTAACACTGGTCATATTAACTTTTATGTTTATCCATCCTTCTATTTCACAGATTTTTCAGTCTCCGGAAGCTGACTGACATTCGCTCCTTAAGCCCTCGTCCTTATTTTGTGGAAAATCCCGAGCAGACGAGATTCTGGCAGAAATAATCATTCATTCGTTTATTCATAGTCGTTTTACTCTTTTAATATTCATTCAGTTGTTTCAGTTTTAAACCACCACGGTCCTGCGCTTATTCGTACGGCATTTCCCAGTCAGCCGAAATTCTGGGTATGCAACCAGAAACAAAAAGCAGTTCTTTTAACTCACTCACCTTCATTTTTTTTCATACGATTATCTTTAAAAAAAAAAATAATATAATAATAATAAAAAATAAAAATAATAATAATAAAAAAATAAAATAATAATAAAAAAATAATAAAAATAAAAATAAAAAATAATAATAATAATAAAAAATAAAAATAATTCAGAATTTTTTCATTTTATTTTGTTTATATAAGTACTTATATACATGTTTTATTTATCCCAAAAGAAATTATTCAACTGAATATTTTTTTGATATAGGTTTTTAGTAACTATGTATTTATCACATACAAAATCCTGTTCTTGATTTTTATGATATTCTCGAATTATTCCCTTATTTGCAGACCAGTGACCTGCTTGGCTCGTCGGCATCCTCTCTCGCCTTTGTCTATCGGGCCTTTCTCCTGCATTTTGATATCTTTTATTCTTAATTACCCTTTCTTTATGTGATATGGTTTTAAAGGGGAGGTTAGTCATAATCTTATGACAGTATATTTGGCTACTCACTTATAACCTCATTTTATTTTGCTATATTGGTATATGGATTCATTCTCCTTGTTAATTCATAAGCTTATTTTTTTTTATCTTTTGATACTTTTCTGAATCCAGAAGTTAAGGAATATTTTTCGTATGTCTCATTCATGAGTACCTCGACAGATGCATGTGTTGTAAAATAAAATATATTATTAAAAATAAAATTTTATATTATATATATATAATATAAATATTATAATATATTTTGTGTGGGGTGTGTGTGTGTTTTTGTGTTGTGGGGTGTGTGGTGTGGTGGTTGTGTTGTTGTGACCGCCGCGATGGTTCCCCGGGGTTGGGGGGGGCATGGACTCCCACCCCGGGTTCCTCTCGTAAAAAAGCCTGCGCTCAGATGCTGGGTCGAGCCCAAACTCACGGCAAAAAACGACATACGCCTTGAGAAGTCAAACGCAGGTTGTGGGGAAAGCGCCGCTTGGCACAAACCGCGGGGTTTATTAGGGGGGCATCCAATCAGGCAAGGTGGCACTACCCCATAAACCCCTGAGTAAGCGGGAATGAATGGCTGTTGAAAAAAAAAAAAAAAAAAAAAAAAAAAAAATAAAAAAAAAAAAAAAAAAAAAAAAAAAAAAAAAATATATATATATTATATATTTTTATTATTATTAAAAAATTTTTATTATTATAAATTATATTATGTTACATAAAATGTTTGTGTGTGTATATATGTACTAATGTATATATATAGTTATATCTCATCATCAAAAACGGTAGCTCTGTTTAGCCCGGGGGACCTCTCCAATCCTTTGCCCTCAAATCGATCTTGCGCTTTTTTTCACTTTAAACCCCCCCCCTTTTTACCCCAGCCCTTTCCCCCCGCCCAACCCAAAATTTTTTAATCTTTTACA
>NW_023658165.1:0-25038 GCF_015228065.2 Penaeus monodon
TTTTTTTTTTTTTTTTGTTGGCCCTGTTGGGGGAAAAAAATTATATAATTAATAATTTATTTATTATATTTGTTTTCCATTAATTGTATACGTATATGTATATGAAATATCTCCCTCATCTAGTAAATAAAAGAATTATTTAAATTAAATAAATAAAAAAAATAATAAATAACATAATATTTATAATAATATTTATATTATAATATTAATAATATAAATTCAAATCAAACCTCATTTTAGTATTGTCCATTTTTTTGTAAACCTCTTGGTATTACCTACGGATGATAATACGCGAGATTACACTACTGTAAGTACCATGGAACCGATTTGCCCGAACGAATGTCAAGTAACATTCCACCAACTATGTACAGGAATCTCCGGTTCATAGTATAAAAAGTTAATAAAAGTTAAAATAATAAAAAATGAATAAATAACGATAACGATAATATAATCATTATCACCTCATAATAAAAATAATCATAAACTATCTTATCATAAACTCATAAATAATAATAATTAAAATAATAAAAAAATAATGGTAGTAGAAATAACATAACATGGTAAATTAAACAGTAACGTGAATGAAATAGCACACTACTACTACTATTAATAAAATGATAAATGATCATGAGACAAATAATACAATAACACAACAAAAAATACTTACTTTACTATACTAACTAATTAATAAAAAATAATAATAAAAAAGTAATACTAATAACACAACAGCAATAATAATAATAATAAAAAAAATAAATAATTTTAATAATAATATAATAATAGTAATAATATAAAAACTATAAAAATAATAATAATAATAATAATATAATAATAATAATAACAATAAACATAACAATAATAATAACATAAAAACAGCATAATAATATAATAATAAAAATTTAAATAATAAATAAAAAAATATAATAATATAATAATAATAATAAACCATTAATAATGATAATAAAATAATAATAAATTTATTATATTACTTTTACTATTATTATCTTTATTATTAATGATATAATAATACAAAATAATAACGATAAGAACCATAACGATGAGATACTGAAATGATAATAATAATGATAATGGTGATGATGATGAGTGTAATAAAAATAATAAACAATAACAACAACAACACAACAAAAACCCAAACAAAAACAATAATAATAATAATAATAAAAATAATAGTAATAATAATATGATAATAATCATAACGAAAACTGATAATGATAAAATACTGATAATGATAATGATAATAGTAATAATATAATAATAATAATATAATGATAATAATAATAACACAATAAAAATAATGATAAAAACAATTTTTTTTTAGTACTATTATTGCTAAACACTATTTTTTTTAGCACTGTGTTATAACTAATTCATTGTAATTTTATAATTACTAATTTTAATACTAATATTATTATTATTATTATTATTTATTATTATTATTATCATGTATTATCATTATATACTATCATCATTATCATTATCATCATTATTATTAGTAGTATTAAAAATCATAATACTGATTGACTGTATCCATATTATTTCATATAAAAATGTTGGTAAAAAGATCTGAGAAACTGCCGCGGAGAGAAACATCCAGTTGGACGCATACATTTTGATTAACTTTACCACCTTTTCCATGGAAAGACTCATCTATGACACATGATTGTTTATCGCAAGTTCCGGTCGCTGTCGACAGTCCTTATCCGCGGGGTTAAAGAGAACTAGAGAGGGGTTTGTAAAACCACCAAGAGGTTCGCTCCTTTCCACCCCAAACGAGCCAGCGCCACACAGGTCAAGGGGGGTTTAAGGCTGCTTCACTCCGAGACTTTTCCTGTGAACGGGGCAGTCGAGATAATATGGAAAAGCACACTCACTAGAAGTGGTGTAAACATGCGTAAATGTGTCGACTACTCTCAAAGAGAATAAAGGGAAAATTAAAAGGGTCCTCTAACACCTCATTAAGAGAATTTAAGAAACGGCTACAGATATTAATAAATAAACCCATCTTTGGGAAGATCATGCAATGTTCTTAATAGAAAACTTATACTAATAGGCAATAGTATGCTTTGCTTTCAATAAGTAGGGGCATGGTATATTTTCATAATTACACACACACACACACACACACACACACCCCACACACACCACGAAACACAACAACCACACACCACACCACACCACACACAACCACCGCGCGCGCGCGCGCGCGCGTGTGCATATGTGTTTGCATTTTTACCTTTATTGTTTGTTGTTATGTATTCTCCACATCACAGCAAAAATACATGCTACAATACTACTTATGAATCATAGGTTCAGAACAGTAGTGGGAAAAATGAACCTTCCATTAACGTTCTTTTGGGTAATTATGGGATTGGCCTGCGAGACATTGACGAAAGGGAAATTACTAGTGTGTGTGTGTAGTATTATGATTATAAAGATTAACATTTGTATTATCTTTAGCATAATGTTGATTGTTAATATTATAATTCTGACTAGACAAATCATTATCCTTACATCATCACACAATGTCACCATATTCTTTATTAAATTTTTGCAAAATCACAACTTTTAGTGAAACCCTTCCTCTGTGACGCTGCTGTACACCAAAAGTTCATCAGAAATTAGTTTCTTATATGGACTCTCACAAAAATAATCTCCGTAAATTTTTTGTTTGTCATAATTGTAATGGTTAATGGTTTAATGGTTAAAAGCAAGAAAAATGTGCTAGACATCTAAGGTCATGTAGCACTTAGTTAATGTTAGGAAGGGTGGTTGAGTTAGTGATTAGTTGTCTAAGCTGGGCAAAAGGGAAATTTGGGGAGTGAAAGGTTAGGGTCGGGTGTGGTAAGGAGTTAGATTAGGGGAAGGATATGTATCGTTTTAGGAAAGAGAAAAAGTTGTTGAAGTAGAAAGTGTGGGATTCTGTAAGGGTGTCTGATAGTTGGGGGTCGGGGAAGGGAGGATAGGGGGGGAAAGCAGAGGTACGGTGTTTTTCAAACGTGGGCACGACAATAGGATGTGTGGGATTGAAAGGGTACATTACATTTTCAAAAGCAACAAGCAAAGTGGGGTGGGAAGGGAGAAGTAGACCGCAAATCACTGTGATCCAACGATTGAGGAAGATACGGATAACTGTGCAAGGGACATTGGTTTTCAAAGGGAGGTGTGACATAAGGTGTTTTCTGATTGATAAGGGATGGATGGGGACATAAAGGGAATGTGGGGAAGAGACAAAATGATAATTGGGGATTGGTATTGGAGGATGTGTAGAAAGGTCTCTTGAAGGCATACAATAGATGGGGTTATAAGAGGAAAGGATATTGACGAAGGTCGGTCTGTGGGAGCGGAAACCCCGAATATTCAATGAAGGATAGTTTTTACTTTACTGATATAGATTTAGTACGTGTTGGAATTTTGAGGGGGAACAGCTAGAGGGTGGGATGGGGGCTGAGAGGTCTGAGATGGGAGAGGTATGGTAGTTGATGTTCTATTAGGAGGGGGATTAGGAGATGGAGGGTCTGAGGAAGGGGATACTTGTGACATAAGGATTCACGTGTGTATCCAGGAGGGAGTGGAGGATAGAGGGGATGGTGGGAGGGTTAATGTGGGCGGGGTTTGGGGGCGGGGGGGATGGGCTGTGTTTGGGAGGGGGTAGGAGGATTGGGTGTATGGGGGATATCGTTAGAAGGATGGATATCAGCAGTTACTTGAGTGTGGAAGGAGCAGGAGTTGTAAGATTTGGAGGTTGAGTGTCAGTTTTCATTAGGTAAACTTGAATATTTTCAATGGTTTTCTTCTTGAGGAGTTGGTTGGAGAGTTTTGGGGGATAAGGATTTCTTTTGAGGGGGGGAAGAGAGGACTGGTGGTCTCAAGCATAGGAGCAAGGAAGGTGGAGGTGATTGGGTGGGTAGGGGAAGAGGGGTGGAACGTTTTTTTCTGTCTGTTTTCGGGTAGTGCGAGGAGGGAGAGGGGAAGGTGTTTGGGGTTGTAGTGGTGGGTTGAAAAATCTGTATAGAGATTGGAGTGTCTGGGTTTTGGATGGCAAAAGAGTTTGACTGGGGGAAGGTAGGAGTAGAAAGGGGGGGTTAGAAGTAGGGGGGTGGGTTTTTTTGAGAATTGGGAGAATTACTGGAGTAAGGGTAAGAGAGAAACCACGTCGACGTGCTTCTTGTCTGGGTTCACGTAGTGTGAGTTTCCAGTTTGAATCTGAGAGTTGCTACCTCAGACTCAAAATTTGTAGGTGGGACCCCCTATAAAATACATTATGGGGGCCGCCACAGTTGGCACATGTGCGGGGCAAATTAGATCGGGTATGGCCAGGTTGGGCACATAGTGGGCATCTGGCTGTGGAAACGGCAATGTTTTGGCTGGGTGTCCAAGACGCCAAACATTTTGGCACTGACGTGGAGGAGGTTTGGGGATGGACGAACAGGAGGGATTCTCCCCCTATGTTGACGTTAAAGGGAAGGTCATGTCCACGGAAGGTAATTTTGGCTATGTTAGTGGGTTTCTTTCGATGACCTCTGGGGGAATGGGTAGCATTGTATGATGTTTGCATCATAGTCTGTGAGACAGGCAAGTAGGTCTTCTCCACAATCTGACCAATCTTTGTCAAGATTGGGCAATTTGCGGGGGGATTGAAAATGTTCCGGTGCAAGTATTTAGGGTTGGATGGGGTTCTGCAAGGATGGGGTTACCATATAGGTCTGTTAGTTTTGTTAATGTTTTAGCTTGGTTTTTTGGATGTTTACTGTGACAAGACGGGACGGTCGGGGCGGCTACGGAAAGAGACTTTACCTACTTGTTTTTTTGGAGACATTGTTGGAAGAGAAGGGTGTTGTCAGAGTAGGGCGCGGTGGGAGGGAAACAAGAAAAATCGGTCCCTTTGGCTGCGCTGAAGAGGTATTCAATATTTTGTGTGATAGGGGTAGTCGAAGGGCGGGGGCGTGATGATGGGGTAGTGTTGATGGGGTGTGCTATGGGGGGGGGCAAAAAGGTTGTAAGGTAAATTTTTAAATTAGGGAGGATGGGGTGTTTGATGTTGGCGGTTGTGGGGGTAGAGGGGTTGAGGTTGAGCGTGCTGGAGAGTGGAAATGTTCCTTAAGGGTTGATTATTGGCTACTGTACTATTAGGCATTGATGAGGGGTAGTTGTTGCGTTTTTTCGGAGCCGTGGTCAAAGGAGAGCCTGGAGTCAGGGATCTGGGGGGTTTTTACCATCGTTGGGGCTATTTGATAAAGGGGCAAGCTCATTGCCCCTAATAGGGGGGGATAAGTTTTCATTACTGGCCATGGTAAGCCTGTCATAATTATAATAAATGTGGAATTATTTGGATACTTTATACTGCAGATACAACCATCATACTTGAAAAAGTTAAAATGGTAAGTTTTTAATTAGAAATGCAATAATTATCATTACCTTAACTAGTTTTTTAAAATTTAGCAAATCAAAACTGGTTTATTTTTACATTTTTGTAATATCTTCATGGGTTTATAAATAGCTGCTATTTTGAAAGATTAACGTGCATACATACATCAATCAGTTCAGCATTCATACACATATAAATATCCCCAATTTAGAAAATTACTGGTAAATGAAAAAATGAGAATGGTTAGCAACATTTATTATCTGACTAGTACCTTTGCAATTAGCATACATAAGATCTAAATTTCTCTCCATCTAATAAAACTGTCAGATCTACTACCTGGAAAAATGTTTTGGTAATCTGGTTATTATTCATCAAACTATTAAATGATACATACAACTGATTAGTGACTAGAAATAAACTATGTGGATATCTTTAATGCACAAGACATTTTTTTTTTAATATGCATAAGTGTACAATTTTCTTTTGTACTAATTTAAAAGGAATATCTAAAATAAATTCTATATTTTTACATAAATAGATTCCATCAGTAGAGTTATCAAACTTGCAATATGAAATAAAATACAGACTAACACTTTTTGTTTTAAACCATTGTAATGTATACATAAATTCCATTTCAGCAAAATTTATCTAAAACTAGCGGTAACAAAACATAACAGTGTACAAAGCTGAGACATCTGCATTCCAAAATACATCAAGAAAATGTAAAAGTAATATGGTTACTGTATTCCAATGTCTATCTAAGGTTAAAATGAAAAAACCAAAAAATTATACCCTACCTACACTTTGCTATACATAATATTGTTTGAACCTCTATTCCAGAATTGTAAGTGGGAAAACATGGTTAGCTGGGACACGGAAGGTTTGTAACTTTATAAGAAATTCTAATAAATTGTTTTTAATAAAGGAAAGAAAAGTAAACTGAATCAGCCCCTCTCTAATGGGGCATCCTCCAAACTTGTGGTCCACAAATGCTGGCTTAGTTCACTTAGCCCACCCCCACAAAACTGCCTGCTTCCTTTACCAAGTAGAACAACAAAGAAAGTACAAGAAATACGCGAATATGCCGAAGGCCTTTTCGCATTAATTGCTTGATCGGGGCTATAAGACTAGAGCTACATAGAGGGTAATATACATGTACTACGCTTAGAATCTGCAGCCCGGATTTTCCTGAGGAGGTATGCAGCACGTCAGCAACACATTCCAACGCCTCCGTTACCCTCGTGCCTTGCTCAACCACCTCCACGCAGGGCGGAAAAGATCATGACCAGATCAAAAAGGGGACGCCACACAGAACCAAGACACACAGAATTATCACCCACTTACTCACAGCTGACAGAACACCTAGAGGCCCTGGTGGGCCACAAATGAAGATCGGAAAACATCGTCAGGGAAAAGAGATCAGACCACAACAGACCTCGCAGCCAGGTGTATAGCATACCTTGTGGTGGCTGCGATAAGGTATACGTAGGCGAGACAGGGCTTTGGGCCTCCACGAACAAAAACGACCAAAACCGCAGCGCCCTCCGACGACGACAAAAGAAACTCCTTCGTTATTCACGTTCGACATAGACGACCATCTCCCTAAGTGGTCCCAGGCTTCCATCATTAAAAAGGACTCCCCCCACAAAAAGGACATGTTTGAAGCCCCTTAGGGACCACAACTACCAAGTCGCGAAACCCCTGTTCCCCGGACCGACCCCTATAATTTATATTAATTTTAAAAATATAATAATATATAATTATATAATATATTTTTATATTTAAAATTTATATATTTTAAATATTTACACACCTCTATGTAGCTCTAGTCTTAAAACCCAAAAGCAGTTAATGCGAAAGGCCTTCGACATATTCGTGCGTTTTTTTGTACTTACCTTCGTTTTTCCCTTTACAAACCCCCCCGCCCCTTTGACCAGCTTCTCAAAGATTCGGGTGCTTTTTTTTCCCAAACCACCACTCCTTTAGTTTGGCACCCCTTTAATATATATATACACACATTGGCATATACACTTCAAAACCCATAAACAAATAAATTTTTTAAATTATATGGAATAGGTAATTATAAGGGTTTATGGATATTAATATGGATATATAAATATATATAATATATATTTATATAATAAATTATAATATATATATATAATATTATATAATATTATATAATTTATATATATATAAATATACATAAATATATATATATATATATATATATATTATATATTTTTATATATATATATATTATATATATATTTAATAATTATGTAATATATTCTTCTTTTTTTAAACGGTAGGTTCTGGGGCCTGGCACGCTGATCTAATTTGTAGTTTCATGTTGTTTCTTGAGGAGTCTGGAGGGTCCCCAGTTCCTTTCCAGGGAAATCCCCGGGACCTTTTGGGTATCTTTCTCTCTATATTAATATATACAAATTTATAAAAAATATAAAATAATCAATTTATTTTTAAATATATTAATATATAATATATAATATATATATTATATATATATATAAAATAATATTATATAATATATTTAAATAATATTATAATATATATATATATATATATTTATATTCCCACACCCAACCCCCAAACAAAACCCACACACACCACACCCCTTAATTATATAATATATTATATTATTTTTAATAATATATATATATATATATATATATTATAATATTAAAATTATATAATTTTTTAAATAATATATAATATTCATCTATCATACTTACTAATTTGTCAATATAATAGGTTTCAATAATAATATAATATATATATATATATAATATATATTATATAAATATATTAATATAAATAAACCTTTTCATTACAAATAGAAAAGAAATGAGAAAAACCACAATAAAAAATTGAACCGTTCACTGCTTCGTCAAAACATTATTTCTGACAAAACGTCCCAAACTTCATCATCTTGTTTTGTAGATATTCTTTTCTCATTCAAAAATTATCTACAATATATATATAATATTTATATATATATATAATATATATATATATATATATATATATTAATATTATATATTTATATATATTTATATTATATATATATATATATATATATTATATTATAAATTACATAATAAAATTTATATATATAAAAATAAATACCACAAAACACACACACACACACACACACACACCACACACACACACACACACACACACACACACACACACACACCACACACAACACGCCCGCCGCCCGTGCATCGGCTCAAGACTGGCCAACGGATCTGAGTTCAAGGGTTCGAGTCACCGGCGGGTTTGGTTCCCTGGGCAAACCCCTTGCCTACCAGCCACTGGGTTACTATATTAAAGATATATTACCTAAAAAAGGTAACACCGCATCTCCCTGGAAAGGAACGGACCCTAAAACGTACCCCTTATCCAAGAGCACACAACATGAAAATACATTAAGTATCCTGCTGTGACCACGGCAGCCCAAAAAACCTACCGAAAAAAAAAAAAAAAAAAAAAAAAATACATATATATTATATATGTTAAAATATATTTTATAGTAATATATATATTTATAATATATATTATATATATATATAAAATATATATATAAATTATAAAATTATAATTATATATATAAAAAAAAAAATTAAACTTAAAAAATATAAACAAAATTATTACTATTTAAAAAAAAACATAATAATTCTAAAATTATATTCTCAAATAATAATTAAAAATTAATTTTTATACAATATATTTTAAAATAACCCCATATTATTTTTTATTTCATTTAAATAATTTTCCCCTTTATACTTTAAAAAAACTTATTTTTTTTATCAATTAAAAATTTAATAACCCAAAAAACCCCACCCCCCCAACTGCCCCCCCCACCTGATCGACACCCCCCCCCAGACATTAAAAACAAATTTAAAAAAAAAAAATCTAAAAAAAGAAAAAACCTTTTGGGAAAATTTTACGCAAATTAAAAAATCTGCAGTCTCAAGGGGTTCTTACCACAAGGATAATATTTTTACACCTGAAAACGAAACAAGCGTAGCTTAATTCTTCACTAATTCCTATAGCTTCAGAAGGAAATTATCTCCCTTTCCTTAATGTGAAAGTATCTTCCTAAAACTTACCTCCATTATATTTACTGCACATTAAAAAATCTTTGAACTTTAACAAATACTTTTTTTAACATTCTGAAAATGCAATGTTCACTGTAGCACTGTTTTGTGAATGTCTCTGTACACAGATGTCTCCAAAAGCATTTAGCCACAAAGGAGTCAATTAGCAGACCTTGTGACCTCACCTGATTTCCCCTTTTCCTTGATTTTTTCAGGACAGCTTATTTTTTTACTTATGCTATCAATTCAGGTGCTGATTTTATTATTATTATTATCATTATTATTATTATTTATTTTTTTATTATTTTTATTATTATTATTATTATTATTATTTTTTTATTATGTCATTATAATGTTACTGACATTACTAAAAGCAATATAAGATACTAGAAAAAAAAGAAAATCCTAGAAAAGGGTAAACAGGTGAGATAGGGAGTACTCGAAACTTGGCCCATTGGGACATTGTACTTGTGGAGCCATTATGTGTAAAGACAATAAACTAAGCTCAAAGTGGCCATGGCATGTATGCACATGCCATCCCTAAACAGCTTCAGGTTAAAATTTTTTTAGTACTGATATATACTTTTAAAAATACATATCATAATTTAACTCAGTACTGTAAAGCGAAAAAAAACTACAAGCAACTCAGTGTTTACAGCTGTTTTCCACAAAAGAAACAAACCAAAAAATTTCCCTTATTGTTAATAAAATGACACACTTCTTCTGAGGACCCTGAGGCTTAGCCACCATTCACCTGCAAGAAAATTATCCAACAAAACACTAATAATAAGGTAAACAAAGTGGAAAGCTAATTTTTCATTATTCAAAATACATGAACACCTATCCTCAGATCACATCTTCCTGATACTGGGGTCATAATTTATCTCCTGCATTCTACACAGTGCGGGAAAAGTCCCCAAATATTTCTTATGTCCACCCAGGTACAAACTTTAATCTTGATGAAAAACTTTTTTCTCTAAATAGTCAAAACATGCCTTTTTTGTTTTGGGGCTCAAAAATATTCCATATATAAAATACAAATACAAACCAATTTTTCAAAATAAAGTATAAACATTGTAGCTAAGACTTGCCCTCAGTATGCATTAGAAAAAGCTACTTTTTTAAACAATCTTACAGTACATAACATGAGACCATCCCTAAATATTAACCCACTCCAAATTAACCCACATGACAGGCACAGTCAGTCATACCAGTGATACATTAAAAGTACAAGAAACATGTTCCCCCTAAATGTCTAAAATTCTAGCTGAGCATATATGACTTTAAATAAAATAAAAAGATGTACCTCTTAAATTTAGCATAGACAGCCATACATGGGAATAGTTTTTTATTACACAATACAGAGGGGCTCAACGTTCTTGGCATGGATAACTGCCCCAGGATATGGGTGTTCAGTGCTTTATGCCCAGAATAGATGAAATCCAGAATGAATAGGTAAAGGAGAGGAAACAAACTTTTTTTGATCATATTAGTTATCTAAATGGATATCCCACATGAAATATTTTTTTCCATAAAACTACCAAAATAATTAAAATGATGGAAATATGCTGCTCCAAAATTATAATTTTAAATAAAAACTATCATGAAATACTTCATTCAGTTCCCCAAATTAGCAGGGGTTTGGAAAAACTACAATACCATCCCCCATTGAATCAAAAGTTCTCTTTATCTTTACACACAGATGGCTCTGAAAGTCACCAAGGAGTCAGCTATTAGTCTTATTTATCTTATAGAAATGGATGGTTGCACATCTTCTTTTTGGGGTTTTACTGGTGTCTTATCTGTTTGGGGGTGTTTGTTGTGGGTGTGAGTACCCCAGGTATGGCTGGGTGCTGAAGTAAGTCGGAGATCAATGGGGGAGCCCGGCAGGCTCCCCGGTCGGCTAAGGACTGGGCAGTCCTTGTGGTGCTGCTGCTGTTGTCTGATTCTGCTGGGGATCGGGGAATGCTGATCTCGTTTTTTCGGCTCTGCGCTGTGAAAGCGTCCAGGGACGGGGGAGCCAGCTGCCCAATGAGGCAGACATGGCTGGGGACCTGTGTGACCCAACCTGGGTAACTAAAACTGAACCTCCAGGTTGGGGTCGTGCTGCTACAATCTCACCTGTTTACCCTTTTCCTTTAAAAGCTTTTTTTCAATTTATTTATTATCTTTGATGTTTATTAATATTTAATAACAACTATAATCATAATATCAATAAGATGATATCTGAAAACCCCAAAATATCAAAGAATGATAACAATGCCCAATAAAAATGTTATTAGAAAAAAAAACAATTTTTTTCCGCAAATTCAAGGAATGGGGAAATGGGGTGGGGGTCACTAGGCCAACTGATTGACTGTTTGGGTGGCTGAGCACCCATGGAACCATCTGTAGTAAGAAAACTCAAAAATATCTAAAGGGGACAGTATAAACTCACAGACATTGGGTTAAAAATATGGAAAGTAACATTTTTTTTTTTATAAAGGCACAAACACCTCCACTCACACATGCATGCACACATATTGTAAAATTTTAAATATCAACATGCACAATATATTAATATCTCAGGTTTATCTTTATAAAAAAAAAAAATGTATTATAATTTTATACAAATCATATTTTTCTCTTAATACATAATATGGGCTGAAATTTAAAAATGGAGCCAAATTTTTATCAAGTAAAATAGAAGTCTTCTTTTCTGATATAAAAATTTAAAAATTCCTTGCATACTTTTTCTTATTTTAATGGAATGCTGTGAAATATATCTCATTATACTGGAATCTCGTTGAATTAATTATACTTCCAAAGAAATTGTGGGTATCCTATCTTATAAATCTCAAGTAAAATAATAATTTTTCTGAAAAAAAAATAAAAAATATATTCAAAATGTACTGATTTTGTACCCCTTTACCCAAAACTAAAAATCACAAGTCTCATAAACCCCAGACAGAACAACTGCAAAGCTATATTGCCCAATTTATTGTTTACTCTTTATAAAAAAAAAAAAAAAAATCTTATCTATGAGTTTCTCAAACATTCTAAAATGGTTGGTAATACTTCATCTCCCTATAAGCCACAATTCCTCCTGCTTGCTCCATTGTAACGGGCTTTTGGTAAATAAAACATTTGGCTTGGGGTATTTTATCTGAATACTTTTCAACATATCTTCCGATATATGCTGAATGCGAAAAGTAATATCTTTAAATGCATTAATCGTGAGGGTAATCATTATCAGTACTAAAATACGATTGCTTATGAACATCAAAATATTCCAAGTGACATGCATAAAATCAACCACAAAGTAATTTCTGTTTTGTTATATTTAGAAAAATTTTAATCCTATTACGTACATTTCTTCAGCAGAGTTTTAAACTGTCTGTAGACAACTACACCACCTCCCAAGGCTTGCAGCAAACCATGGGGTGCTGCTGTGTCCCACCGGAAAGTTGAACCCTAACAGATAAGCAATGATTTTTTGTATCATATATGTGTTTAACTAAAATTTCATATATAAACATTTACCAAAGAAATCTAAAACAAAAACTTACTTTGGAGAAACATATGCTACCACCTGTCCAAGTGCAACAACAAAAGTTTGTATCCAGCACCAGAAGCATAAAAAAATGTCAAACTTCTTTCCAAGCATTTCCTGTAACTTTTACATCTTCACGGGGACGACATCACTATTACGGACGAGTAGCATCAGAGGCAAGTTTATGGCTCTGCATATTATGGACTCTAACATCATTATAACTGACACTCCAGTAAATTTGCCCATGCCAACTAAAAAGCAACAATGCATTTGAAAATCAAAATTTTAAAAATCCCCTTTTAATCACTCTATTCATCCTAGGCCATTTTTAATTATATATATTATGATGATTTTCAAGGAAAAAATATCAATAATACTACAAATTATAACACATGGAGCACATGAAATATAAGTAAAAGTCATGAAAAAAATCATTAATCATATCAATCAAGAGTAAATATTTGTTAAGGAATATAAGTGTAGAGAAATTTTACAACTTCAAACAACTGGTTATGCTCAGACCAGAACATTTAATTTAGAAAGTATGTATTATTTTCTTAGGAAAAAGGGATACATACCTTTGGTTTTTTCCATCATACACAGCAAAGGTGTTTAACAACCCTCCTAGTATTTCACCAGTAAAGCGGTCATAAAAACCAATGAGGATAGTCACACTTGGAAGTCCACTGCTGTATATGCTTCCATTTAGCTTTCCAATTTCACCTCTAACATATTCACCATGGAATCTGAAATAAACTGGTTCATATATCAGCTTAATATTTCACCACCTATACTTTTTACCCCCTTGATGATCCTCAAATCATTTTAATACTTATAATGTTTTGAAATAAATTCTTTAAATACGTTAGGTAATGCAGTATACTTGATTATTATTCAAATATTCAATAACTAGTTCATATACACATAGTTGTAGATGTCTTGCAATAAAAATATCTTTATAAAAAATTTTTCAGTTACTTTAAGATTTAAAAAACACATTCAAAGTTCTAACCTATATATTTGTTCTAAAGGTGCACAGCAGAGCAAATGACAGATCTAGTCCTTCTTTTGATACTATGGTATAGTTTATTAATAACAATAATCACTATCATCATCAAATAGACTCAGAAGTCAGCAAAATACCCCTTCCAAAAAGAGATACACACTGCCTTCTCCCTTTCAAACAGACTGACTTTGAGGGGTGGAAAAAGCAACACCATTCCTTTACAAAGACTATTCACCAAAATGCAAAAAAACGCTTGCCTCTGATTACTACCTCTGAGTAACTAGAAATTCAAAAGTAAGCATGGGTTATTTTACCCCCTTGACTATAAAATACTCAGAAAAAAGGTCATCAAGGTTTATAATTAATCATGAGGCTGCCCACTGGCCCAATTCCTAAACGAGGGAGGAACAATTTTTAAAGTTCAATAGAAATCTCCACAGACAAAAGTTCCTCCAAACTAGTCTTCAGGCTTAGGGAGGAATTACTGGTAGATGCATGACCAATCCTGCATCACCTGGTTTAAAACAAATCCAGCAATGGGATTGCCAGGTCACCACAATCAAAATAATGGAGACAACAAGATTGATTTGCCCCTGTTTCTTGAAAGTACTCTATGTCAAAGGTCCCTAATGATAGATACCTTTATAGTACCTACCTTCAGACAACCCCATATTTTGTATTATACTTCCAACTGTTTATCTTTTTGTATAGATGTGTCCAAAAAAGCCCCTTGTCAAAAATCTGGTAATTTCATATAAACTTTTCTGTTTTTTAAATTTTATCCATTAAAGTACCCCACTGTATTAACCTGAGTATTTCAATCTAATCGTCAGTAAAATGGCAACTTACCAAAAGATCAATCATAACCCATTACCAAGGGATTTTGGGATTTGGCACTAAAGTTTTTGTCAGGTTTTTTCAAAAAACCTGTATGAAAAACACTCCAAAAGTTCGGCCTTCTTTTTTGCCATCTAAACCTGGGCATTAAATTAAAAACCACAAAACTTTTCATTATAATAAATAATTGAAAAGGGTTTTAACCTTTCCTCTAGAGCTCTTATTTGCATCCAACAACTGGCCTAATTTCTACAGCTGTAATAGGCCACTTCAACAAAAAAAGTAATATTATGCCAAGCTCTGATTCACTGAAGAATTAAGGATTTAGGCTTTTTTTTTTAAATAAGGAAAGAATTCCTTATATAACCAAATGACAAATTCTATTTCACCTTCTCAAAAAGTGTAGCGGGCTTTCTTTTGTTGCACAATCTGGACAATAACCCGCTCCCCAAGAGTAAATTTTTAAATTCAGACCTCTTTCCCCATTCATTTCTCCAATGATGGACTGTAGTGTAAACAAATTACAATTGTATTCTAAAAATCTTCATTTAAAAATTTTACTATACAATGATATAAAAATTTGAAGGGGAAAAAAATAAATAATCTAATGATTTTCTTTTCTTCTTACTTGAATTTTCCAAAAATTCAAATTTCCCCTCTATCAAATTAAAAGAATATTGGAGTAATTTGTTTTTTAATCATAGTATTTGCCTAAAAAACCCAAGAAAACCGACTTCATATTCTGTGGATTCCTTTTCATGTGTGATGTTGAAGGTGGTAAAACACCCTTTTACTCAAAATAATACAAGCCTTTTAAGCAAAAAAGGGAAAAATCAGACCTCTGATCTAATCCCAAAATGGAAATTGGGGGGGTAATAATACACACCAGGAATTTGATTTTTTTTTTTTATTTTTTTTTTTTTACATAAAACTGGCACTTGTGCATTTCCCCTTCAAAAAAATGTAAAAAATTCTAAAATTTTTAAAAGTATTTTAAAACAACCAAGTCTCCCACTATCTTGCAAACCATTTTTCCCTTTGGTACTTTATTTTAACCCAAACCATTTGTGCAACTATCCTGAGAGCTTCTTGGAAAGCACCTGCCAGGTCTTAAGTCTTGTGCAAAAACCCTTTTTTTTTTTCGTCTTCTCCTTTTTTTCCCCTACTAACAAAAAAAAAAGTTTTGGTCTCCCGTATTTTCCCGTGCAATTTTCCCAGCTTTCTCAGAGAAATTAAAAAGGGTTTTTAAAGAGCTCCTCTTGCCCTAAATAAAAAGAAAAATTATGCATAAGATCAAAAAATCATATAGTATACTGATACCTAAACCAAATTGCCCTCCTAAAACTTCCCTGATGAAGTGTATTATTAAAACAGCATTTTCAACTAATTATATATGAAAGGCTGAAAAAGGGGTAAATACATATTTTATCTTTCTACCACGCCCCCTTAAAAAACAAATGCGTAGGTTCAATTTGTCACCATTAAAACCCTTTCTAGAGTCTGAAACAAAAGCCTTCTAAAATTTACTCCTCTGACAGACTGCCGCTAGTATTTTTAAAAATGTGGGAAAGGGGGGTGCTTATTTAATTTTCATTTAAATAAATTTTAAAATTATTATGTAAATTTTTTTCCCTTAAATACTCTATTTTCCCAAGTTTTTTGAAAGTACAAATTATAAAATAAAGTCTATGGAAATACTGAATTTTTTTTTAATTTCAATATGCTAACAGCCTAACTTTGGGGTTCATTTTTTTTTGGGTCGGGAAGGGGTTTTTTAACCAGTTTAAATATAAACCTTTTTTACTCAAAAATTTATTCGGGAAAATTTTTGGTACCCCAAACCTTTTAAAAAACCCAAAAATAAAAAACATGAAAAAAATGTTTTAATGATTCTGGCCCTCTAAAACCAAAAAATGAAAAAAAAGGGATGTGTTTCTGGCCTCTAATAAAATGATAAAAAATTACTTTTATTCTGGCCCTTGGAACTTTTTTTAGGTAACTGTTCTTTAAAATTTTTTTCTAATTGCTCAAGCTGTCAATGCTGAAATTGAAAAAAGGGGAAAAATTTACCCCCTTTATTTAAAATTTTCATTTTCTCACTATTTTTCCCAAAATTTGCAACTTTTCGCTCATATTTTATGTAAAGACTTGTATAAAGGGTTTTCCAAAATGTGAAAAAAATTATGTTGAAACAAATAAACTCGGACCCAAATTTTCCCCAGACAAGTAAACCCATAAAATTTTAAAATGTTTTTTCAAAAAATCAATGAAGTATTATTAGAAAGGGGTTTCTTATGCGGGGTTTCCATGGCCCCTTTTCAGAGTCCAAAAGATGATTTCAGGGCCCCTGAAAAAAATTACATTTTTTTTTGCATAAAAAGGAGTCTTTTTTTTTTTTAAAGTTTAAAAACACATTGTTTTAATCCCATATCGTATGAAAAAATAAAATATCAAAAAATAAAGTACATAATACACATTGCATGAAAACTTTTTTTTGGGTGAATTTTTCCCTGGAAAGGGGATACATAGCTTTCATAAACTTTTTAAAAAGGGTTTTCACTGAAATAGAATTGCAGTAAGTAAATGGCTTGTTTCTATACAGAGGGGTTTTCCCGGAAAGGCTAAAAACCCCTTTAAACCAAAGGTCTATATTTTCAAAAGCAAGAAAAATTTTTTTGTCCAGTACCTTATTTTGAAAATAAATATTCACAAGGTCAAAAAACGGTCACAGGGACTCAAAAAAATACCCCAAAGAAACCACATGACAAACAAATACACAGTGTTATTTAAACCTTCCAAAATCAGGGGTATGTTAGTAAGAAATTATTTTTAATTTTTTTAATATTTGGATAATATTTTTTTATACTTATAAAAAACCCATCCCTTTTTGCTATTACTGCTACTCATTTATTTTTGAAACCTGAAAATTTATATATATTAAAATAAAATTATATATATATATATTATATATATATATTATATATTTTTAGATTTTATAATATATATATATTATATTTTTATATATTTAATATATATATATTATTTTATATATTTTATATATATATATATATATATATTATTATTTAAAATATAGGGTATATATTTTTTTTATATGAAATTTTGTAAAAAATTATATGTATATATTTTTTTAATATTTTATATATTTAATATATATAATCTATTATTTTATAAAACTTTTATTAATATTTTTAATTTTTTTTTTAAAAGGGCAAAAACCAAGCATAAAATTTAAACAAACCCCTTTGAAGGCTAGAAAAATTACCCCTTTTTCCCATAAAATTTTGTTTTAAAAGAGCAAAAAAAGGGCTTGCTCCCTAATATGCCTCCACTTTCTGTTTTTGGTTTGAAAATTGGGGACAACAGCAAAAATTCCTTTTTTAAAAGGGGTTTAAAAATATAAGTCTTCTTTTCCCATTCCACCAATGTATTTATTCTGGGTTTTTTTGGGATATATTCTTGAATGAAACTAATTATAAAGTAAAAAACCGGGAAGAAATCACCAAAATGATGTGATCAAATTTACCATTATATAAAAATTGACTGCCCCCATTTTAAATTAAGTAAAAAAAATCTATAAAAAAATTATATGGGGAGGGTTTTCCAAAACTCTATCTTGCAAAAAAACAAAGGGTGGTTTTTCTTGCCCCACTCCCGTAGGGAAAAGAAAGAGGAAACAGCTTGGGTTTTAAATGCAAAAAAATCCAGGGTTGAAGATCAACATAAATTTTTAATCCCGATGGGTTTTTAAACCCGAAAAACCGAAATTCATGATTTTTTAAACTTGTTATCTGTTGCTTTGTTTTTTGCCCATGTTTGCATTTGGTATTTTTGCATTTCCAATTTTAAAAATGGGTGATTTGCTGTCACATCATGAAAATTTAATCACAGTAATAACAAACCCCTAGAGATGACCCCTTCCCATTCACAATTTAATGTCTTGACTGCTAAAACCAGGTCTTACTACTATTTAAAGCCAGATAAATCACCCGGGGCAAAAAGTATTGCATACAAAGTTTTCCCGGGCCCTTTTGCTTCCCTTTTGTAAAAAACTTTACCCCTGTTACTGGGAAAATTACAGCCTGTATCACTTTGTGACAATATCTAATAGCTAAATGGCCAAAATCCCCCCCACATTCTTTTTGAAAAAAACAGGGGGAAAAGGGGGGTTTAAACTGACCAGATTTTTATAAAATTTTGGGCCCAAATCCAAAAGGGATGATAAAGCAGGGTTTATCAATAAAAAAAATGGGTTTGGGCTCCCCTGAGAGCCCCCCCGAGGTTTCCCGGGGGGCAAAACTCTCTCGGGAAAAAACCCTCCCCCCTTTTTTCCCCCCCTTTAAATAAATTTAAATATTAAAGAAACTTCTATTGCTCTTCTTTTTTTAAATATCACAGCACTAGGCATAGAAGTAGGGAAACTTCTTCCCTGCAGCCCCTTTCATTTTTTCATCTGTTTGTTTTTTGGTTTTGGAAAATTTCACCCCCTGACACACTTCCTTTCTGTGAAAATACAAATTACTCAAAAAATATAAGGCTTTTTTGTACTGTTTTTATTTTTATAAGATTGAAATGGTTTTTTTTTTCAAAATTTATTACTAGTACTCAAAAAATTGTCACCCCCACATACCTTGCAATCATTTTTCCCCTTACCACTGTGTCCATCCCCTTCAATCCTGCTAAAAAAGGTCTTCCCCTTCCACTTGAAATGAATTATTTATACTTGGGGGGACTAAAAGGATCATTTTTTAAGAATCACTGCATGTTTTAAACCCTTCCCCAATTGCCACGCAATTTTATTTCACCTCAAACCCAAACTACTCCCTACACTTTTACAGATTCCCTCGGCGCCTGTCGGAAGCTCCCAAAGCGTAAATAAAATTTTCCCTGTAGCCTTCCGCGGACCCGGAGCGAAACTTTGACCTAAATGATTTGTTTGTTGTTTTTTTTCCTCCGCCGCAGAACGATCAGCTGACGCAGCCCAAAATAAATACAAAAATCGTGGCAGTTAAGTTCCGCTTCATATATATTTTAAAAAAAAATTTTTTTAAAAAAAATTTTTACATTAAATTTTTTACAAAAAATTACTTGATAAACCCAAAAACCCTTTACGTATTTACCAAAGTTTGTTAGGGGAGGGCCCGCTTAACGCCCGTGTGTTGGGCCCCTTTTAAAGGCATTTAAAAAGGTTCGCGGGCCGGGCAAACCCGTGTCCCTTCTTGTGGCGGGTTTTGAATGTTGGGGGTTTTTGGCTTTTTGGGTCAAAAAACCCTTTGGCCCTTTTGAAATACACAAAGGGGGCCAATGCTGAAAGTTTACGGATTTTTTATGAAAGAGGTGTTTTTAAAGAAAAATTTTTATTAAAATGAAAAAATCTTTTTGATGGAGCAAAAAGACGTTATCCTGTGGCAGTCAGCCAGTCAGTGGTGTTTTTAAGGGAAAGGGCCCAAAATTTAAAAAAGTAGAGGGCTTTGTTTTTAAACAAATACTCTTAATCGCGTTTGGGATATGTTTAATGGGGAATTTTAAGTGAATGAATGTCACATAAAATACACAAAGGGAAAATTTCAAATATTGGTTTTTTAAAATCAGACGATTGCAAAGAAAAAAGGTTTTCACACGTTTGATAAAGAAATTTTGGGAAAAGAAATTTTTTAGCATAATAAACCTTTGTTGCAATGCTTATTTTTTCAGTTTTCTTTAGCTGTTAGCCCCCTTAAAAGGGTTTTTTTCATGAAAAAGTTTTGCTGGAAGATTGAAAATGTTTTTGTGAAAGATAATCCGGATTTTTTTTTTTTTTTAAAAATTTAAACTATCTTCCCAAAAAAAGACTTTTTCCCTCTATTTGGGAAAAAAGGTTTCAAATTTTAAAAAAAAGGTACAAGATGCAGTAGAGAATAAATTAAAAAAAGGGTTTTGCTCCAATATTTTTGCGTAAAATTTAAACCTGGATAATTTTTTTTAAAAAAAGGGCACCCGTTTTTGACTGTCACTTTAAATTTTGCCCCAGCCTTGGGGTTTTTAGGAATTCACAAAAACTTTTCTAACCAAACACCTACAACCCCACCATACCCCCAAAAACCCCATAAAAACACACCCCACAAGGGACCCCCACACACCCCAAAAACCCCCCACCCCCCAACAAACCCCACCCCACAACAAACACCCACAAAAACCCCACATCCCCACACAACAACAAACCCACATACAAAACACACTACCCCCAAAAACACAACAAAACACACACCCCTAAAACCCTACCCACACACATAACCCCACACACATAAACCCCCCAAAACCCCACAAAAACACACACACATACCAACCCCACAACCAAAACCCACACATACAACACAAATAAAACCCAAAACACCCACCCCACAACACACCCACAACACACCAACACACTACCACCCCACACCCCACCCCCACACCCCAAAACCCCCAACAACAACACACAACACACACCCCCAACACAAACACACAAACCCCACACACAACCCAAAAACCACAAAACACCACAAACAACAACAACCACCAATTACACACCCCCACATAAAAACCACCCACACACACACACACTATAAACACAAAAACATACTTAAAAACACATAAAAAACAACACACCACACACCCACACACAAAAACAACACACCCCACACACCCCAACCCCAAACAAAAACAACACACACACACATTATATATTAAAAAATTTTAATAAAATAAATTTTATTTTTTATAAAATTTTATACATACAAAACAACGTGTGGGGTGGGTTTTTGTATTATACTATTTAATATGTAATACCTAAAAAGGGCCCCCGGTGGGCCCAATGGTTTTTAAACGTCCCGGGCTCAAGAAACTGGCACAAAGCAACTGAGTTCAAGGGGGCGGTCCCCGGGGCCCGGGGCGTTGTTTTCCCCTTTGGGAAAGGGAAATTCACCTCGATTTCCTACCCAGCCCTGGGTGGGGCCAAACCCCCCAATTCCCGTGGGTGGTTTCCCAAGCCCCCGAAAAAAAAGAAAAGAATGTTTTCCCAAAAGGTAAAAACCGGCAAATCTCCCCTTGGAAAAGGAAAATGGGGCCCTACCCGTACTCCTCCAAAAGCCAAAACAAATAAACTACAATTAAGTATCATGGGTGACCCCGGCGGCTCAGGGCATTTTCCTCCCGGGTTTAAAAGAAGAAATTTACCTTTCCTTTTAAATATTTTAATTCTTAAAAAATATTTAATTTTTAATATTTTAATAAATTTTTATAAAAAATATTTATTATGTATTGGGAATTTTATTTAGTATTTTAATTTTTAGTATTATATATAACTTATTTCAATAATGGGAAAATTTAAAATTTTTTGTAAATGTTTTAAATTTGTTTTTAGAGAAGAAATTGTTGTAAATGAGGGAAAATATGTTTGGGATAATTTTAAGGATGTATGATATTTAAAGTTTTTATTTTTTTTTTTGTATTTATTTATTATTTTTTATTTATTTTTTTTTATGTTGTAATATTTAATGTAGGTTTGTTTTATTTATGGAATTTTTTTTGATTTTTTTTTGATGTATAATATAAAACTTTATGATTATATATTTCATTTCTTTTGCTTTTATAAAAAGTTTGAAAAAATTTTTTATATTTTCAAAAATTTATTTATTAAAAATAAATTTTAGAAGAAAAATTTATTTTAAAATTTTTGTTATTTATGTTTTTTTTTCCCCTTTAATTTATTTTTTTAAACCCCATTTATAAAATTTATTTTTTTTTTTTTTTTTTTTTTTTTTTTTTTTTTTTTTTTTTTTTTTTTTTTTTTTTTTTTTTTTTTTTTTTTTTTTTTTTTTTTTTTTTTTTTTTTTTTTTTTTTTTTTTTTTTTTTTTTTTTTTTTTTTTTTTTTTTTTTTTTTTTTTTTTTTTTTTTTTTTTTTTTTGGGGGGGGGGGGGGGGGGGGGGGGGGGGGGGGGGGGGGGGGGGGGGGGGGGGGGGGGGGGGGGGGGGGGGGGGGGGGGGGGGGGGGGGGGGGGGGGGGGGGAACCCCCAAAATGGTTTTTTTTTTTTTTTCAAAATTTTTTTTAAATTTTTAATTAATTTAAATTGCTTTATTAAATTTTGGTTTTTCCA
The DNA here is from genome assembly GCF_015228065.2 of Penaeus monodon. Classification (NCBI taxonomy): domain Eukaryota; kingdom Metazoa; phylum Arthropoda; class Malacostraca; order Decapoda; family Penaeidae; genus Penaeus; species Penaeus monodon. The sequence continues at coordinate 23,019 of NW_023658165.1, forward strand.
TTTTGAGTAGGCCAAGTTTCCCTTGGGGTTTTCAAAAAAAATTCCATTTTTGGTTTTTTTCCATTTTTTTTTTTATTATATAATTATTTAAAGATGATGGTAATAAATTACATATTTTTTGGGCGTGAAAACTGTTCAAAGACCTTTTCTTTTCAGAGAACAAAAACCTTGTATAGACATGAGCCGGGCAATAATCGTTGTCTATCTACAGCCAGTGCTTTTATGAGTTAATGTTTCTTATTTTTTTTTTTGGGGGGGGGTATTTATTTATTTTTTTATTTACTTTTTTCCTTCCCATGTTGTAGGTATTTTGTAACTTTTTTTTACCCCTTACTGCCCTTTTTTTCATATTTCCTTTTGATGTGGAAAATACTAGAATGCTTTCATGATTATATACTCTTCCTTCTTTTGCTTAAGGGATGTCCCATGGGCCACAACATTTTGAAAATTTTTCTAGGTTTCAATAACTTTATCATTATACAATTTAAATTCAAAGAAAGATTTATTGAATTTGATGATCTCCGCTTTTGTTGTTTTTTCCCTTGTATTTATGTTTTTCCTCCCCTATTGGTCATTTCCCCAAGGGTCTATGTAACAAAATGTATAAATAATTCTAAAAATTATCTTATATTTTTTCATTTAAAGGGCAAGTTTCTTGTTTCTTCATGGTCTAAATCAATTGCAGATTTGCACCAGACCTGGCAAGTAATTTGATCATTAAGAACTAAATGTTTCCGCCCACCCCTATTGGGAGGTTGAGTGAAACTCAAAGTTTACCTGGATTAAGGAAAAGTCTACCTAGAACAAGAAGTAAAATGAGTATGAAAGTTTTATTGTAAAATTACCCCTGCCCTCTGCTCTCCCCTTTTTCATTCATATCTCTTCCCCCCCATCTCTCTCCTCTCTCTTGTGCTGGCAGCAATCGTTTTGACCGTGTTAAAATCGCTCGTGCCAGTGGAGGGTAACCTGGCCATTCCTTGCACACGGAAGTCTTGGAAAAGCAAAATGAATGGACGTATGTCCCCAAAAGAAATCCTTGTAAAATTAGATCAAAACCAAAACCCTTTTAAAATCTCTCTCCCTCCCTTTCCCCTCCCCTTCTCTCTCTCTCCCCTCTCTCCCCCTCTTCTCTCTCTCTCCTCTCTCTCTCTCTCTCTCCTCTCCCCTCCTCCTCTCCCTCCTCCTCCTCATCTCCCCCCCCTCTCTCTCTCCAAATTTTTTTACTAGGACTCCCCAGGCCTCGGAAGGGGAAAGGTCTGAGGTATCTGTTTTGGAATTCAACTCTTTTTAATTCAACTGGATTAGTTTAAATGAAAGTTTACAGAACTTGTATTACCCACGGGGATCTAGAGTATAACGTTCCCTTTTTTCGGGAAAAAGGTTGAATTTTGGACAACCAAAACTCACCTTACAGCTCCTGCTTCCTCAAACACTTTCAAGAAAAGCACAATGGGTTACAAAAATCAGTCAAAAATAATTTATTGTGAAAGATTATATTAAGAAAAAAACATTTTGAAATATTTAAACCCCAAGCCACCCGGGGGGAGTATACACCGCTTGCCCACGGATTGTTTATTAAAATCTTTCAAATAGAGGTACAAATATTTTAAAAAAGGGGGTGCACTACCATTTGTGTAGTGATTTACTCTTTTGAGTAATTGGAATGGAGGGAGTTCCCACGTTAGGTGGTTGTAGAGAGTGGGTTTATGGGGAGCCGAAGGGGTCCCCCGTCAGCAGTCCTTCTGCTGGCTGTTTGGAGGGACTCTGGAGGACGTGGTTTATGATCTCCATTTAGATCCGTTCAGGACTGTGTCAGCAACTGGGGGGGGGGGGCCCTAACTGGGTAAAATCGGGGGGGGGAAAAACCCCTTTTGGCCGGGTTCACCCCCCGGGGGAGTAGGAAAAAGGTGGGGCTGGTTGGTTTTCCCCAACCAAATCCAAGGGGGCCTTGGTTTGGGTTAAAAGGGTTTGAAAAAAGGGGGGCCTTTGGGCCCCTTTTTTTGGTTTTAGGAAGGGAAAA